>NC_091370.1:17821614-17851614 GCF_038502225.1 Cherax quadricarinatus
CTAGTGGAAGTAGAAGTAGTGGTAGTGGTGGTAGTAGTAGTGGTGGTAGTAGTAGTGGTGGTGGTAAGGCTGCTAGTAGTGGTGGTAGTAGTAGTAGTGGTAGTGGTAGTAGTAGTAGTGGTGGTAGTAGTAGTGGTAGTGGTAGTGGTGGTAGTAGTAGTGGTAGTTGTGGTAGTAGTAGTGGTAGTGGTAAGGCTGCTAGTGGAAGTAGAAGTAGTGGTAGTGGTGGTAGTAGTAGTGGTGGTAGTAGTAGTGGTGGTGGTAAGGCTGCTAGTGGAAGTAGTAGTAGTAGTAGTGGTGGTAGTGGTGGTAGTAGTGGTGGTGGTAGTGGTAAGGCTGCTAGTGGAAGTAGTAGTAGTAGTAGTGGTAGTGGTAAGGCTGCTAGTGGAAGTAGTAGTAGTGGTAGTGGTAAGGCTGCTAGTGGAAGTAGAAGTAGTGGTAGTAGTGGTAGTGGTAAGGCTGCTAGTGGAAGTAGAAGTAGTGGTAGTAGTAGTGGTAGTGGTAAGGCTGCTAGTGGAAGTAGTGGTAGTGGTGGTAGTAGTAGTGGTAGTGGTAAGGCTGCTAGTGGAAGTAGTGGTAGTGGTGGTAGTAGTAGTGGTAGTGGTAAGGCTGCTAGTGGAAGTAGAAGTAGTGGTAGTAGTAGTGGTAGTGGTAAGGCTGCTAGTGGAAGTAGTAGTAGTGGTAGTGGTGGTAGTAGTAGTGGTAGTGGTAAGGCTGCTAGTGGAAGTAGTAGTAGTGGTAGTGGTGGTAGTAGTAGTGGTAGTGGTAAGGCTGCTAGTGGAAGTAGTAGTAGTGGTAGTAGTAGTTGTACTGGTATTGGTAAGGCTGCTAGTGGAAGTAGAAGTAGTGGTAGTAGTGGTAGTGGTAAGGCTGCTAGTGGAAGTAGTAGTAGTGGTAGTGGTAAGGCTGCTAGTGGAAGTAGAAGTAGTGGTAGTAGTGGTAGTGGTAAGGCTGCTAGTGGAAGTGGTAGTGGTAGTAGTAGTGGTAGTGGTAAGGCTGCTAGTAGTGGTAGTAGTAGTGGTAGTAGTAGTAGTAGTGGTAGTATAAAGTAGTGAGAGATGGTTGGCGACAAAATCTAATCTAAATCCTGGTTAGTTTGCATCAAAGAATCTACCCTCTCAGTGCTCTGTATTATACCCCTGACCATCATCCCCCAACAGAATTTTGGCCTGAAATTCACCTTTTCTCCTCAGTACACTTTCATATGTGAAGACCACGCTTCTTTTTTTAATTTTCTGGCAGCTGTCCTAATTATAGACACTGGTATAGGGTTTTTTTTTTTGGTTGGGTGCTTCACAGTACCTCAATTCCTTCTGTCAGTATCCAGGGAACTTGGCAAGACACAAATACTACTACTGACACGAAGCCTGATCAACCAGGCTATTATTTGGTCTCATTATTTTGTGTGGTTTAGCTGGAGGTGATCCTGGAGCCTGGCATAGGTACCTCCCAGGTGGGTGTTAAGGCACTAGGTTCCATTGTCTTCAGGTGAGGTGTAAGAGGCAAGGGGTTAAAGGGGTGTGACAGAAAGGGTGAGTTAAGGGTATTTCAGTTTGGGATGGTAAAGGTTTTGTGGTAGTAGAGATGGTGGTGGTTATAGTTGTCATAGAAATCTTTGTAGTTGTATTGGTGGTGGTGGTGGTGGTGGTAGTGGTGGTAGTAGTGGTAGTAGTAGTGGGACTGGGTTTGTGTGCCCGGAGACTGGGAGGAGTAACCAGCACCACCTCTGTGTAGGTCCCCCCCACCCTCTACCACCACTACCACAACTACACCCACCATTACCACAGCTACAACCACCACTACCACAACTACAACCACCACTACCACCACAACCTCATCTTCCCTGGAAGAAGAAAAGTATGTCAGATTATGGGACCACAAACATACCCAAAAATGGGTTGTACCCTTACACACACCTGCCCACCTGTTTACAAACCCATGTTTGCCCACTTCTGTTGGCTCTGGTTGGGCTCCAGCTGTTGGACCCATCTAATATATGCAGTTAGGGTTTGAAATTGTCTTTGGCTACATAATTCTTGATGATCTTGAGGAGAGACGGTTATTTATCCCAGAATAACCCAGGGTAAGCCAGGATAGTCAGTGGTAACCCCAGAGTAAGCCAGGATAGTCAGTGGTAACCCCAGAGTAAGCCAGGATAACCAGTGGTAACCCAGGGTAAGCCAGGATAACCAGTGGTAACCCAGAGTAAGCCAGGATAGTCAGTGGTAACCCCAGAGTAAGCCAGGATAACCAGTGGTAACCCCAGAGTAAGCCAGGATAGTCAGTGGTAACCCCAGAGTAAGCCAGGATAACCAGTGGTAACCCCAGAGTAAGCCAGGATAGCCAGTTGTAACCCCAGGGTAAGCCAGGATAACCAGTGGTAACCCCAGGGTAAGCCAGGATAACCAGTGGTAACCCCAGATAAGCCAGGATAAGTGGAAACCCAGAGTAAGCCAGGATAGCCAGTGGTAACCCCAGGGTAAGCCAGGATAGCCAGTGGTAACCCCAGGGTAAGCCAGGATAACCAGTGGTAACCCCAGGGTAAACCAGGATAACCTGTGATAACCCAGGGTAAGCCAGGATAGCCAGTGGTAACCCCAGGGTAAGCCAGGATAACCTATGATAACCCAAGGTAATATATATATATATATATATATAATTGTGTGTGTGTGTGTGTGTGTGAGGTTGGTAAGTACACAAGTGAGGTTACCTGCTGGTGTTACACTGGACCTCACATCCCGCAAGTTACTGTGACGTTAGTGCCAAGTCATTGTTGCTTTCACTGTGTGTGTGTGTGTGTGTGTGTGTGTGTGTGTGTGTGTGTGTGTGTGTGTGTGTGTGTGTGTGTGTGTGTGTGTGTGTGTCTGTGTGTATCTATGTGTGTGTATGTGTGTGTAAATGAATGGAGTGATGCATGGCGACAGAGAAAGAGTGACACACACAGAGTGTCAGGGAAGGGAGTAGTGCCACACAGGGAGGGTGTAAGGGAAGGGAGTGGTGCCGCACAGGGTGTCAGGGAAGGGAGTGGTGCCACACAGGGTGTCAGGGAAGGGAGTGGTGTCACACAGGGTGTCAGGGAAGGGAGTGGTGTCAGGGAAAGGGAGTGGTGCCACACAGGGTGTCAGGGAAAGGAGTGGTGCCACACAGGGTGTCAGGGAAGGGAGTGGTGTCACACAGGGTGTCAGGGTGTCACACAGGGTGTCAGGGAAGGGAGTGGTGTCACACAGGGTGTCAGGGTGTCACAGGGAGGGAAGGGAGTGGTGCCACACAGGGTGTCAGGGAAGGGAGTGGTGCCACACAGGGTGTCAGGGAAGGGAGTGGTGTCACACAGGGTGTCAGGGAAGGGAGTGGTGCCGCACAGGGTGTCAGGGAAGGGAGTGGTGTCACACAGGGTGTCAGGGAAGGGAGTGGTGTCACACAGGGTGTCAGGGAAGGGAGTGGTGTCACACAGGGTGTCAGGGAAGGGAGTGGTGTCACACAGGGTGTCAGGGAAGGGAGTGGTGCCACACAGGGTGTCAGGGAAGGGAGTGGTGCCACACAGGGTGTCAGGGAAGGGAGTGGTGCCACACAGGGTGTCAGGGAAGGGAGTGGTGCCACACAGGGTGTCAGGGAAGGGAGTGGTGCCACACAGGGTGTCAGGGAAGGGAGTGGTGCCACACAGGGTGTCAGGGAAGGGAGTGGTGCCACACAGGGTGTCAGGGAAGGGAGTGGTGCCACACAGGGTGTCAGGGAAGGGAGTGGTGCCACACAGGGTGTCAGGGAAGGGAGTGGTGCCACACAGGGTGTCAGGGAAGGGAGTGGTGTCACACAGGGTGTCAGGGAAGGGAGTGGTGCCACACAGAGTGTCAGGGAAGGGAGTGGTGTCACACAGTGTTTCAGGGAAGGGAGTGGTGTCACACTGTGTCAGGGAAGGGAGTGGTGTCACACAGGGTGTCAGGGAAGGGAGTGGTGCCACACAGAGTGTCAGGGAAGGGAGTGGTGCCACACAGGGTGTCAGGGAAGGGAGTGGTGCCACACAGAGTGTCAGGGAAGGGAGTGGTGCCACACAGGGTGTCAGGGAAGGGAGTGGTGCCACACAGGGTGTCAGGGAAGGCAGTGGTGTCCACACAGAGTGTCAGGGAAGGGAGTGGTGCCACACAGGGTGTCAGGGAAGGGAGTGGTGCCACACAGGGTGTCAGGGAAGGGAGTGGTGCCACACAGAGTGTCAGGGAAGGGAGTGGTGTCACACAGGGTGTCAGGGAAGGGAGTGGTGTCACACAGTGTGTCAGGGAAGGGAGTGGTGTCACACAGGGTGTCAGGGAAGGGAGTGGTGCCACACAGGGTGTCAGGGAAGGGAGTGGTGCCACACAGGGTGTCAGGGAAGGGAGTGGTGCCACACAGAGTGTCAGGGAAGGGAGTGGTGTCACACAGGGTGTCAGGGAAGGGAGTGGTGCCACACAGAGTGTCAGGGAAGGGAGTGGTGCCACACAGGTGTCAGGGAAGGGAGTGGTGCCACACAGGTGTCAGGGAAGGGAGTGGTGCCACACAGGTGTCAGGGAAGGGAGTGGTGCACACAGAGTGTCAGGGAAGGGAGTGGTGCCACACAGGGTCAGGGAAGGGAGTGGTGCACACAGGGTCAGGGAAGGGAGTGGTGCCACACAGAGTGTCAGGGAAGGGAGTGGTGCCACACAGTGTCAGGGAAGGGAGTGGTGCACACAGGTGTCAGGGAAGGGAGTGGTGCCACACAGTGTGTCAGGGAAGGGAGTGGTGCCACACAGGGTGTCAGGGAAGGGAGTGGTGTCACACAGGGTGTCAGGGAAGGGAGTGGTGCCACACAGGGTGTCAGGGAAGGGAGTGGTGTCACACAGGGTGTCAGGGAAGGGAGTGGTGCCACACAGAGTGTCAGGGAAGGGAGTGGTGTCACACAGAGTGTCAGGGAAGGGAGTGGTGTCACACAGGGTGTCAGGGAAGGGAGTGGTGTCACACAGGGTGTCAGGGAAGGGAGTGGTGCCACACAGGGTGTCAGGGAAGGGAGTGGTGTCACACAGGGTGTCAGGGAAGGGAGTGGTGTCACACAGAGTGTCAGGGAAGGGAGTGGTGCCACACAGAGTGTCAGGGAAGGGAGTGGTGCCACACAGAGTGTCAGGGAAGGGAGTGGTGTCACACAGGGTGTCAGGGAAGGGAGTGGTGTCACACAGGGTGTCAGGGAAGGGAGTGGTGCCACACAGGGTGTCAGGGAAGGGAGTGGTGTCACACAGGGTGTCAGGGAAGGGAGTGGTGTCACACAGGGTGTCAGGGAAGGGAGTGGTTCCACACAGGGTGTCAGGGAAGGGAGTGGTGTCACACAGAGTGTCAGGGAAGGGAGTGGTGCCACACAGAGTGTCAGGGAAGGGAGTGGTGCCACACAGGGTGTCAGGGAAGGGAGTGGTGCCACACAGAGTGTCAGGGAAGGGAGTGGTGCCACACAGGGTGCCAGGGAAGGGAGTGGTGCCACACAGAGTGTCAGGGAAGGGAGTGGTTCCACACAGGGTGTCAGGGAAGGGAGTGGTGCCACACAGAGTGTCAGGGAAGGGAGTGGTGCCACACAGGGTGTCAGGGAAGGGAGTGGTGCCACACAGGGTGTCAGGGAAGGGAGTGGTGCCACACAGGGTGTCAGGGAAGGGAGTGGTGCCACACAGGGTGTCAGGGAAGGGAGTGGTGCCACACAGGGTGTCAGGGAAGGGAGTGGTGCCACACAGAGTGTCAGGGAAGGGAGTGGTGCCACACAGGGTGTCAGGGAAGGGAGTGGTGCCACACAGAGTGTCAGGGAAGGGAGTGGTGCCACACAGAGTGTCAGGGAAGGGAGTGGTGCCACACAGAGTGTCAGGGAAGGGAGTGGTGCCACACAGAGTGTCAGGGAAGGGAGTGGTGCCACACAGGGTGCCAGGGAAGGGAGTGGTGCCACACAGAGTGTCAGGGAAGGGAGTGGTGCCACACAGAGTGTCAGGGAAGGGAGTGGTGCCACACAGAGTGTCAGGGAAGGGAGTGGTGCCACACAGGGTGTCAGGGAAGGGAGTGGTGCCACACAGAGTGTCAGGGAAGGGAGTGGTGCCACACAGAGTGTCAGGGAAGGGAGTGGTGCCACACAGAGTGTCAGGGAAGGGAGTGGTGCCACACAGGGTGTCAGGGAAGGGAGTGGTGCCACACAGGGTGTCAGGGAAGGGAGTGGTGCCACACAGAGTGTCAGGGAAGGGAGTGGTGCCACACAGAGTGTCAGGGAAGGGAGTGGTGCCACACAGAGTGTCAGGGAAGGGAGTGGTGCCACACAGAGTGTCAGGGAAGGGAGTGGTGCCACACAGAGTGTCAGGGAAGGGAGTGGTGCCACACAGAGTGTCAGGGAAGGGAGTGGTGCCACACAGGGTGTCAGGGAAGGGAGTGGTGCCACACAGAGTGTCAGGGAAGGGAGTGGTGCCACACAGGGTGTCAGGGAAGGGAGTGGTGCCACACAGAGTGTCAGGGAAGGGAGTGGTGCCACACAGGGTGTCAGGGAAGGGAGTGGTGCCACACAGAGTGTCAGGGAAGGGAGTGGTGCCACACAGGGAAGTGTCAGGGAAGGGAGTGGTGCCACAGGGAAGGGAGTGGTGCCAGAGTGTCAGGGAAGGGAGTGGTGCCACACAGAGTGTCAGAGTGTCAGGGAAGTGAGTGGTTCCACACTGAGTGTCAGGGATGGGAGTGGTGCCACACAGTGTGTCAGGGAAGGGAGTGGTTCCACACAGCGTGTCAGGGAAGGGAGTGGTGCCACACAGAGTGTCAGGGAAGGGAGTGGTGCCACACAGAGTGTCAGGGAAGGGAGTGGTGCCACACAGAGTGTCAGGGAAGGGAGTGGTGCCACACAGAGTGTCAGGGAAGGGAGTGGTGCCACACAGAGTGTCAGGGAAGGGAGTGGTGCCACACAGAGTGTCAGGGAAGGGAGTGGTGCCACACAGAGTGTCAGGGAAGGGAGTGGTGCCACACAGAGTGTCAGGGAAGGGAGTGGTGCCACACAGAGTGTCAGGGAAGGGAGTGGTGCCACACAGAGTGTCAGGGAAGGGAGTGGTGCCACACAGAGTGTCAGGGAAGGGAGTGGTGCCACACAGAGTGTCAGGGAAGGGAGTGGTGCCACACAGAGTGTCAGGGAAGGGAGTGGTGCCACACAGAGTGTCAGGGAAGGGAGTGGTGCCACACAGAGTGTCAGGGAAGGGAGTGGTGCCACACAGAGTGTCAGGGAAGGGAGTGGTGCCACACAGAGTGTCAGGGAAGGGAGTGGTGCCACACAGAGTGTCAGGGAAGGGAGTGGTGCCACACAGAGTGTCAGGGAAGGGAGTGGTGCCACACAGAGTGTCAGGGAAGGGAGTGGTGCCACACAGAGTGTCAGGGAAGGGAGTGGTGCCACACAGAGTGTCAGGGAAGGGAGTGGTGCCACACAGAGTGTCAGGGAAGGGAGTGGTGCCACACAGAGTGTCAGGGAAGGGAGTGGTGCCACACAGAGTGTCAGGGAAGGGAGTGGTGCCACACAGAGTGTCAGGGAAGGGAGTGGTGCCACACAGAGTGTCAGGGAAGGGAGTGGTGCCACACAGAGTGTCAGGGAAGGGAGTGGTGCCACACAGAGTGTCAGGGAAGGGAGTGGTGCCACACAGAGTGTCAGGGAAGGGAGTGGTGCCACACAGAGTGTCAGGGAAGGGAGTGGTGCCACACAGAGTGTCAGGGTCAAGGGAGTGGTGCCACACAGAGTGTCAGGGAAGGGAGTGGTGCACACAGGTGAGGGAAGGGAGTGGTGCCACACAGAGTGTCAGGGAAGGGAGTGGTGCCACACAGAGTGTCAGGGAAGGGAGTGGTGCCACACAGAGTGTCAGGGAAGGGAGTGGTGCCACACAGAGTGTCAGGGAAGGGAGTGGTGCCACACAGAGTGTCAGGGAAGGGAGTGGTGCCACACAGAGTGTCAGGGAAGGGAGTGGTGTCACACAGTGTGTCAGGGAAGGGAGTGGTGCCACACAGAGTGTCAGGGAAGGGAGTGGTGCCACACAGTGTCAGGGAAGGGAGTGGTGCCACACACAGTGTCAGGGAAGGGAGTGGTGCCACACAGGGTGTCAGGGAAGGGAGTGGTGCCACACACAGTGTCAGGGAAGGGAGTGGTGCCACACAGAGTGTCAGGGAAGGGAGTGGTGCCACACAGAGTGTCAGGGAAGGGAGTGGTGCCACACAGAGTGTCAGGGAAGGGAGTGGTGCCACACAGAGTGTCAGGGAAGGGAGTGGTGCCACACAGAGTGTCAGGGAAGGGAGTGGTGTCACACAGAGTGTCAGGGAAGGGAGTGGTGCCACACAGAGTGTCAGGGAAGGGAGTGGTGCCACACAGAGTGTCAGGGAAGGGAGTGGTGCCACACAGAGTGTCAGGGAAGGGAGTGGTGCCACACAGGGTGTCAGGGAAGGGAGTGGTGCCACACAGAGTGTCAGGGAAGGGAGTGGTGCCACACAGAGTGTCAGGGAAGGGAGTGGTGCCACACAGAGTGTCAGGGAAGGGAGTGGTGTCACACAGGGTGTCAGGGAAGGGAGTGGTGCCACACACAGTGTCAGGGAAGGGAGTGGTGCCACACAGAGTGTCAGGGAAGGGAGTGGTGCCACACAGAGTGTCAGGGAAGGGAGTGGTGCCACACAGAGTGTCAGGGAAGGGAGTGGTGTCACACAGTGTGTCAGGGAAGGGAGTGGTGCCACACAGTGTGTCAGGGAAGGGAGTGGTGCCACACAGAGTGTCAGGGAAGGGAGTGGTGCCACACAGAGTGTCAGGGAAGGGAGTGGTGCCACACAGAGTGTCAGGGAAGGGAGTGGTGCCACACAGAGTGTCAGGGAAGGGAGTGGTGCCACACAGAGTGTCAGGGAAGGGAGTGGTGCCACACAGAGTGTCAGGGAAGGGAGTGGTGCCACACAGAGTGTCAGGGAAGGGAGTGGTGCCACACAGTGTCAGGGAAGGGAGTGGTGCCACACAGTGTCAGGGAAGGGAGTGGTGCCACACTTGACTCTCATAAAACATTAAGTCTGATAAAACTCTCAGAGTTATTAAAGTAATTACTTGTAACTCATCTCTTCAAGTGTTTTTGTCACTTCAAGACGTGTAAATTAATTTGTTGGTATAAAACTCATCTTAAAGGCAGTTACTGCCTCAGTAATAATAATAATAATAGTAATAATAATAATAATAATAATACCTTTATTGTTATAATTATTATTAGTGTGCTAGCACAAAAGTCGTAAGAGTAACTTGCAGATACTTATATATATACTGAGATTGTGGTAGTTCCACGGACATGTTGTGGTAGTTATCTTGACATTGTGGTAGCTTCTTTGATAGATTGTGGTAGTTTCCTTGATAGATTGTGGTAGTTTCCTTGATAGATTGTGGTAGCTTCCTTGATAGATTGTGGTAGCTTCCTTGATAGATTGTGGTAGTTTCCTTGATAGATTGTGGTAGCTTCCTTGATAGATTGTGGTAGCTTCCTTGATAGATTGTGGTAGCTTCCTTGATAGATTGTGGTAGTTTCCTTGATAGATTGTGGTAGCTTCCTTGATAGATTGTGGTAGCTTCCTTGATAGATTGTGGTAGCTTCCTTGATAGATTGTGGTAGCTTCCTTGATAGATTGTGGTAGCTTCCTTGATAGATTGTGGTAGCTTCCTTGATAGATTGTGGTAGCTTCCTTGATAGATTGTGGTAGCTTCCTTGATAGATTGTGGTAGCTTCCTTGATAGATTGTGGTAGCTTCCTTGATAGATTGTGGTAGCTTCCTTGATAGATTGTGGTAGCTTCCTTGATAGATTGTGGTAGCTTCCTTGATAGATTGTGGTAGCTTCCTTGATAGATTGTGGTAGCTTCCTTGATAGATTGTGGTAGCTTCCTTGATAGATTGTGGTAGTTTCCTTGATAGATTGTGGTAGCTTCCTTGACAGATTGTTGTAGTTTCCTTGATAGATTGTGGTAGTTTCCTTGACAGATTGTGGTAGTTTCCTTGATAGATTGTGGTAGTTTCCTTGACAGATTGTTGTAGTTTCCTTGATAGATTGTGGTAGTTTCCTTGATAGATTGTGGTAGCTTCCTTGACAGATTGTTGTAGTTTCCTTGATAGATTGTGGTAGTTTCCTTGATAGATTGTGGTAGCTTCCTTGACAGATTGTTGTAGTTTCCTTGATAGATTGTGGTAGTTTCCTTGACAGATTGTGGTAGTTTCCTTGATAGATTGTGGTAGTTTCCTTGACAGATTGTGGTAGTTTCCTTGACAGATTGTGGTAGTTTCCTTGATAGATTGTGGTAGTTTCCTTGATAGATTGTGGTAGTTTCCTTGATAGATTGTGGTAGTTTCCTTGATAGATTGTGGTAGTTTCCTTGATAGATTGTGGTAGTTTCCTTGACAGATTGTGGTAGTTTCCTTGATAGATTGTGGTAGTTTCCTTGACAGATTGTGGTAGTTTCCTTGATAGATTGTGGTAGTTTCCTTGACAGATTGTGGTAGTTTCCTTGACAGATTGTGGTAGTTTCCTTGACAGATTGTGGTAGTTTCCTTGACAGATTGTGGTAGTTTCCTTGAGGCTTTATCCATAATTTTAAGAGTATGTTTAACTAGTCCAAATAAACACATAAGGCAGAAGCGGCTGTGCCTCGACCCCCCACAAACACAACTGGGCAAATACAACCTTAAAATATACAACAATGGCACACCTAAGAACTGCCTGAGCCAAGAGTCATACAATACACTATACTGGTTAAATCAGTCCTAGAATGCGCAGCACCACTGTACAACCCATACTCTTGTCATGTACGTACATAGCTTCAGAATTAAGCTAATTAGAGAGATAAGAGTGAGTTATGAGGCCGTTGGAAGAGTGAAGAATGAGGGGAGATATGATCGCAACGTGAGAGATAGTGGGAGACATTACTGGGGTAAGATAAGGAGAGGCTTAACAGGTACTGGATCATTGAGGCCTACCTGGAGGCCTGCCTGGAGGCTGACACATCAGCCACAACATAGAAGGCTATACATTAGACCTTTTAAAAATGGCTTTATAAAGGGGTTAGATCAATATAAAAGGAAGGGTGTGTGAGAGAAGGACGTACCTAGCGTGGAGCAGTAGGCCTCCTGCAGTGCTGCTCTCATTATCCAGGAACTGACTAATGTAATCTATTGTAGCTTAAAAGGTGGGTCCAGGGGCTGAGACTCAACCCCTTGCAAGCACAGCTCGGTGAGTACACAGACACACATACACACTTCAGTATACACAGACATACTTCAGTATACACAGACATACTTCAGTATACACATACTTCAGTATACACAGACATACTTCAGTATACACAGACATCAGTACACACAGACATACTTCAGTATACACAGACATACTTCAGTATACACAGACATACTTCAGTATACACAGACATACTTCAGTATACACATATTTCAGTATACACATACTTCAGTATACACATATTTCAGTATACACAGACATACTTCAGTATACACAGACATACTTCAGTATACACAGACATACTTCAGTATACACATATTTCAGTATACACAGACATACTTCAGTATACACAGACATACTTCAGTATACACAGACATACTTCAGTATACACAGACATACTTCAGTATACACAGACATACATCAGTATACACAGACATACTTCAGTATACACAGACATACTTCAGTATACACAGACATACATCAGTATACACAGACATACTTCAGTATACACAGACATACTTCAGTATACACATATTTCAGTATACACAGACATACTTCAGTATACACAGACATACTTCAGTATACACAGACATACTTCAGTATACACATATTTCAGTATACACAGACATACTTCAGTATACACAGACATACTTCAGTATACACAGACATACTTCAGTATACACAGACATACTTCAGTATACACATACTTCAGTATACACAGACATACATCAGTATACACAGACATACTTCAGTATACACAGACATACTTCAGTATACACAGACATACTTCAGTATACACAGACATACTTCAGTATACACATACTTCAGTATACACAGACATACATCAGTATACACAGACGTACTTCAGTATACACAGACATACTTCAGTATACACAGACATACTTCAGTATACACAGACATACTTCAGTATACACAGACATACATCAGTATACACAGACATACTTCAGTATACACAGACATACTTCAGTATACACAGACATACTTCAGTATACACAGACATACTTCAGTATACACAGACATACATCAGTATACACAGACATACTTCAGTATACACAGACATACATCAGTATACACAGACATACTTCAGTATACACAGACATACATCAGTATACACAGACATACTTCAGTATACACAGACATACATCAGTACACACAGACATACTTCAGTATACACAGACATACTTCAGTATACACAGACATACATCAGTATACACAGACATACTTCAGTATACACAGACATACTTCAGTATACACAGACATACTTCAGTATACACAGACATACTTCAGTATACACAGACATACTTCAGTATACACAGACATACTTCAGTATACACAGACATACTTCAGTATACACAGACATACTTCAGTATACACAGACATACTTCAGTATACACAGACATACATCAGTACACACAGACATCAGTATACACAGACATACATCAGTATACACAGACATACTTCAGTATACACAGACATACATCAGTACACACAGACATCAGTATACACAGACATACATCAGTATACACAGACATACTTCAGTATACACAGACATACATCAGTATACACAGACATACTTCAGTATACACAGACATACTTCAGTATACACATATTTCAGTATACACAGACATACTTCAGTATACACAGACATACATCAGTACACACAGACATCAGTACACACAGACATCAGTATACACAGACATACATCAGTATACACAGACATACATCAGTATACACAGACATACTTCAGTATACACAGACATACTTCAGTATACACAGACATACTTCAGTATACACATACTTCAGTATACACAGACATACTTCAGTATACACATATTTCAGTATACACAGACATACTTCAGTATACACAGACATACATCAGTATGCACAGACATACTTCAGTATACACAGACATACTTCAGTATACACAGACATACTTCAGTATACACAGACATACTTCAGTATACACAGACATACTTTAGTATACACAGACATACTTCAGTATACACAGACATACTTCAGTATACACAGACATACATCAGTATACACAGACATACTTCAGTATACACACATATTTCAGTATACACAGACATACTTCAGTATACACAGACGTACATCAGTATGCACAGACATACTTCAGTATACACAGACATACTTCAGTATACACAGACATACTTCAGTATACACAGACATACTTCAGTATACACAGACATACTTTAGTATACACAGACATACTTCAGTATACACAGACATACATCAGTATACACAGACATACTTCAGTATACACAGACATACATCAGTATACACAGACATACTTCAGTATACACAGACATACTTCAGTATACACAGACATACTTCAGTATACACAGACATACTTCAGTATACACAGACATACTTCAGTATACACAGACATACTTCAGTATACACATATTTCATTATACACAGACATACTTCAGTATACACAGACACTTCAGTATACACATACTTCAGTATACACAGACATACTTCAGTATACACATATTTCAGTATACACAGACATACTTCAGTATACACAGACATACTTCAGTATACACAGACATACATCAGTACACACAGACATCAGTATACACAGACATACTTCAGTATACACAGACATACATCAGTACACACAGACATCAGTATACACAGACATCAGTATACACAGACATATATCAGTACACACAGACATCAGTATACACAGACATACTTCAGTATACACAGACATACTTCAGTATACACATACTTCAGTATACACAGACATACTTCAGTATACACAGACATACTTCAGTATACACAGACATACTTCAGTATACACAGACATACTTCAGTATACACAGACATACTTCAGTATACACAGACATACTTCAGTATACACAGACATACTTCAGTATACACATACACACTTCAGTATACACAGACATACTTCAGTATACACAGACATACTTCAGTATACACAGACATACTTCAGTATACACAGACATACTTCAGTATACACAGACATACTTCAGTATACACAGACATACTTCAGTATACACAGACATACTTCAGTATACACAGACATACTTCAGTATACACAGACATACTTCAGTATACACAGACATACTTCAGTATACACATTTCAGTATACACAGACATACTTCAGTATACACAGACATACTTCAGTATACACAGACATACTTCAGTATACACAGACATCAGTATACACAGACATACTTCAGTATACACAGACATACTTCAGTATACACAGACATACTTCAGTATACACATACTTCAGTATACACAGACATACTTCAGTATACACAGACATACTTCAGTATACACAGACATACTTCAGTATACACAGACATACTTCAGTATACACAGACATACTTCAGTATACACAGACATACTTCAGTATACACAGACATACTTCAGTATACACAGACATACTTCAGTATACACAGACATACTTCAGTATACACAGACATACTTCAGTATACACAGACATACTTCAGTATACACAGACATACTTCAGTATACACAGACATACTTCAGTATACACAGACATACTTCAGTATACACAGACATACTTCAGTATACACAGACATACTTCAGTATACACAGACATACTTCAGTATACACAGACATACACACTTCAGTATATATTAATACTCTTTTAATACGATACAATAATTGTTTCTTTGCAGGTGAGTGTGGGACTGTGTCTCTCTTACGTATCATCAAGGTAAGTGTTATTTGTCTTGGATACATAGAGACAGGTCGGATACATTGTGTTGGACACATAGGCAGGTTGCAATCATACATAATTACAGAATGATACATGGGTGTTCTGTGAGGCTACGTGGAGCAGTGTCTAACAGTGAACATATGGGGGGAACAACAGGAAGTGAACTTTGAACCACTAGTGAAACCTTACTAGGTAAAGCACACACACACACACACACACACACACACACACACACACACACACACACACACACACACACACACACACACACACACGCACACACACACACATACAAAACGTATTCTGTGATACATTGCACTGGGAGATGCTGGCTCTAACAGCTTGATGGATCAGGCCAGGAACTAGGTCTGATCTGGGGACGGGCCGCGGGGGCGCTGACCCCCAGAATCCACTACAGGTAACACACACAAGGAGAAAACTGCGCTTGTTTTATCCCCTCAACCACTAATTCCCCTCAAGTGGCATGTGTGACGGGGGTTGAGGGGAGTGTCGGCCTGCTTTGGGTTAATCATGAGGTGGGGAGAGAGGGGAGAGGAGAGGGGGATGGTGGGAGGAGAGGAAGAGGGGAGAGATAGGCAAGAGACGGAGGATGGAGAGGGATGGATAGTAGGAGGAAATAGTTATATAGAAGGAAGGGGGAGAGGAGAGGTGAGGGGGGTGGGAAGGGAAAAGAATGCAGGAGGGGGAAAGTGCAGTGAGGGGGGAAAAGAGTGATATGTTACTACATTTGTTAGGTCGTTAAAGGTGACACACTGGTTGGTAATACCTCACACACGCACACAAGGCCAAAGAAGACCTCAGACGGAGTACAGTCTAGCGGGCCAGAGACTACAAACTTCACTTAAGAGAAAGGAACTTGGGGTGAGTATAATATCGAGCACATCTCCTGAGGCGCACATCTACCAGATAACTGCTGCAGCATATGGGCGCCTAGCAAACCTAAGAATAGCGTTCCGATACCTCAGTAAGGAATCGTTCAAGACCCTGTACACCGTGTACATCAGGCCTATATTGGAGTATACAGAACCAGTTTGGAACCCACACCTAGCCAAACACGTCGTCACTCACCTGGAGGACTAACACCCCATTTCTCGCCTGGCTAGTCACACTTCTTCAGAATATCACCATTTTAACCGAGCAAGTCATGACATTATTTACCATCGTGTTCATTATCGTCTTAATTAAAAACCTGAACGTGTGTGTTGAGAGTGTAAGCAAGTGTACACTTAAGCAGGTGAAGGAGGAAGCTTAGAAAGCTTCGTCAGCTGGTAAAAAGCTTTCTAGCATAGGAAGAAGCTTGTATTAAGCTGTATCCGTGGTATTGTGGCACTCCCTGTCCTCCCCATCTCTCTCTCTTGAAGGGGTTGACTGGGGTTGACAACTCTATCAGGAAAAACTCTGTGTTGATGATGGCGTTAAGTGGTTTAACGAGGCTGTTGGTGGGTAGGCAACCACTGGCTTGCCGGTGGTGGGTGAGCAGCCATTAACACCGCCAAGATGTCTTAATGACATGTCTGCAGGAGTGTATGTGTGTCGCCCAGGAGGAAAAATCAAGTGGTTGACGTCAGTAGTGGTGGTAACGAGTCCTACACGTGTAAGCAGGGGCGTGGGGGGTCACAGCAGGGGCGTGGGTGTGGCGTCGCGAGGCGTGGGCGTGGAGGAAAATGCAGGGTAAACATACAAGAAGTGTGGGAGGAGAGGAAGAAAAACTGAGAGTGAATAAGATATAAGATGCAGAGAGAGAAAGACAAACACAAACAGAATGAGCGAATAAATATTAATATCTTACGTTAAAGGAACTAGTTTTATGTATCGATCCTAAATATTCTCTGGAAGAAGAGCTTAGATGTAGGTGCAGTAGTAGACCTTCAGGAGTACAGACACAGCTCTTGGTAGAGACCTTCAGGAGTACAGACACAGCTCCTGGTAGAGACCTTCAGGAGTACAGACACAGCTCCTGGTAGAGACCTTCAGGAGTACAGACACAGCTCCTGGTAGAGACCTTCAGGAGTACAGACACAGCTCCTGGTAGAGACCTTCAGGAGTACAGACACAGCTCCTGGTAGAGACCTTCAGGAGTACAGACACAGCTCCTGGTAGAGACCTTCAGGAGTACAGACACAGCTCCTGGTAGAGACCTTCAGGAGTACAGACACAGCTCCTGGTAGAGACCTTCAGGAGTACAGACACAGCTCCTGGTAGAGACCTTCAGGAGTACAGACACAGCTCCTGGTAGAGACCTTCAGGAGTACAGACACAGCTCCTGGTAGAGACCTTCAGGAGTACAGACACAGCTCCTGGTAGAGACCTTCAGGAGTACAGACACAGCTCCTGGTAGAGACCTTCAGGAGTACAGACACAGCTCCTGGTAGAGACCTTCAGGAGTACAGACACAGCTCCTGGTAGAGACCTTCAGGAGTACAGACACAGCTCCTGGTAGAGACCTTCAGGAGTACAGACACAGCTCCTGGTAGAGACCTTCAGGAGTACAGACACAGCTCCTGGTAGAGACCTTCAGGAGTACAGACACAGCTCTTGGTAGAGACCTTCAGGAGTACAGACACAGCTCCTGGTAGAGACCTTCAGGAGTACAGACACAGCTCCTGGTAGAGACCTTCAGGAGTACAGACACAGCTCCTGGTAGAGACCTTCAGGAGTACAGACACAGCTCCTGGTAGAGACCTTCAGGAGTACAGACACAGCTCCTGGTAGAGACCTTCAGGAGTACAGACACAGCTCCTGGTAGAGACCTTCAGGAGTACAGACACAGCTCCTGGTAGAGACCTTCAGGAGTACAGACACAGCTCCTGGTAGAGACCTTCAGGAGTACAGACACAGCTCCTGGTAGAGACCTTCAGGAGTACAGACACAGCTCCTGGTAGAGACCTTCAGGAGTACAGACACAGCTCCTGGTAGAGACCTTCAGGAGTACAGACACAGCTCCTGGTAGAGACCTTCAGGAGTACAGACACAGCTCCTGGTAGAGACCTTCAGGAGTACAGACACAGCTCCTGGTAGAGACCTTCAGGAGTACAGACACAGCTCCTGGTAGAGACCTTCAGGAGTACAGACACAGCTCCTGGTAGAGACCTTCAGGAGTAGAGACACAGCTCCTGGTAGACACAGCTCCTGGTAGAGACCTTCAGGAGTACAGACACAGCTCCTGGTAGAGACCTTCAGGAGTACAGACACAGCTCCTGGTAGAGACCTTCAGGAGTACAGACACAGCTCCTGGTAGAGACCTTCAGGAGTACAGACACAGCTCCTGGTAGAGACCTTCAGGAGTACAGACACAGCTCCTGGTAGAGACCTTCAGGAGTACAGACACAGCTCCTGGTAGAGACCTTCAGGAGTACAGACACAGCTCCTGGTAGAGACCTTCAGGAGTACAGACACAGCTCCTGGTAGAGACCTTCAGGAGTACAGACACAGCTCCTGGTAGAGACCTTCAGGAGTACAGACACAGCTCCTGGTAGAGACCTTCAGGAGTACAGACACAGCTCCTGGTAGAGACCTTCAGGAGTACAGACACAGCTCCTGGTAGAGACCTTCAGGAGTACAGACACAGCTCCTGGTAGAGACCTTCAGGAGTACAGACACAGCTCCTGGTAGAGACCTTCAGGAGTACAGACACAGCTCCTGGTAGAGACCTTCAGGAGTACAGACACAGCTCCTGGTAGAGACCTTCAGGAGTACAGACACAGCTCCTGGTAGAGACCTTCAGGAGTACAGACACAGCTCCTGGTAGAGACCTTCAGGAGTACAGACACAGCTCCTGGTAGAGACCTTCAGGAGTACAGACACAGCTCCTGGTAGAGACCTTCAGGAGTACAGACACAGCTCCTGGTAGAGACCTTCAGGAGTACAGACACAGCTCCTGGTAGAGACCTTCAGGAGTACAGACACAGCTCCTGGTAGAGACCTTCAGGAGTACAGACACAGCTCCTGGTAGAGACCTTCAGGAGTACAGACACAGCTCCTGGTAGAGACCTTCAGGAGTACAGACACAGCTCCTGGTAGAGACCTTCAGGAGTACAGACACAGCTCCTGGTAGAGACCTTCAGGAGTACAGACACAGCTCCTGGTAGAGACCTTCAGGAGTACAGACACAGCTCCTGGTAGAGACCTTCAGGAGTACAGACACAGCTCCTGGTAGAGACCTTCAGGAGTACAGACACAGCTCCTGGTAGAGACCTTCAGGAGTACAGACACAGCTCCTGGTAGAGACCTTCAGGAGTACAGACACAGCTCCGGGTAGAGACCTTCAGGAGTACAGACACAGCTCCTGGTAGAGACCTTCAGGAGTACAGACACAGCTCCTGGTAGAGACCTTCAGGAGTACAGACACAGCTCCTGGTAGAGACCTTCAGGAGTACAGACACAGCTCCTGGTAGAGACCTTCAGGTAGAGACCTTCAGGAGTACAGACACACAGCTCCTCCTTCAGGTAGACACAGACCTTCAGGAGTACAGACACAGCTCCTGGTAGAGACCTTCAGGAGTACAGACACAGGAGTACAGACACAGCTCCTCCTGGTAGACACAGACCTTCAGGAGTACAGACACAGCTCCTGGTAGAGACCTTCAGGAGTATAGACACAGCTCCTGGTAGAGACCTTCAGGAGTACAGACACAGCTCCTGGTAGAGACCTTCAGGAGTACAGACACAGCTCCTGGTAGAGACCTTCAGGAGTATAGACACAGCTCCTGGTACAGACCTTCAGGAGTACAGACACAGCTCCTGGTAGAGACCTTCAGGAGTACAGACACAGCTCCTGGTAGAGACCTTCAGGAGTATAGACACAGCTCCTGGTAGAGACCTTCAGGAGTACAGACACAGCTCCTGGTAGAGACCTTCAGGAGTACAGACACAGCTCCTGGTAGAGACCTTCAGGAGTACAGACAGGAGTATAGACACAGCTCCTGGTAGAGACCTTCAGGAGTACAGACACAGCTCCTGGTAGAGACCTTCAGGAGTACAGACACAGCTCCTGGTAGAGACCTTCAGGAGTACAGACACACCTCCTGGTAGAGACCTTCAGGAGTATAGACACAGCTCCTGGTAGAGACCTTCAGGAGTACAGACCTTCAGGAGTACAGACACAGCTCCTGGTAGAGACCTTCAGGAGTACAGACACAGCTCCTGGTAGAGACCTTCAGGAGTACAGACACAGCTCCTGGTAGAGACCTTCAGGAGTACAGACACAGCTCCTGGTAGAGACCTTCAGGAGTACAGACACAGCTCCTGGTAGAGACCTTCAGGAGTACAGACACAGCTCCTGGTAGAGACCTTCAGGAGTACAGACACAGCTCCTGGTAGAGACCTTCAGGAGTACAGACACAGCTCCTGGTAGAGACCTTCAGGAGTACAGACACAGCTCCTGGTAGAGACCTTCAGGAATACAGACACAGCTCCTGGTAGAGACCTTCAGGAGTACAGACACAGCTCCTGGTAGAGACCTTCAGGAGTCCTGGTACAGACAGGAGTACAGCACACCTCCTGGTAGAGACCTTCAGGAGTATAGACACAGCTCCTGGTAGAGACCTTCAGGAGTACAGACACAGCTCCTGGTAGAGACCTTCAGGAGTACAGACACAGCTCCTGGTAGAGACCTTCAGGAGTCCTGGTAGAGACCTTCAGGACAGACACAGCTCCTGGTAGAGACCTTCAGGAGTACAGACACAGCTCCTGGTAGAGACCTTCAGGAGTACAGACACAGCTCCTGGTAGAGACCTTCAGGAATACAGACACAGCTCCTGGTAGAGACCTTCAGGAGTACAGACACAGCTCCTCCTGGTAGAGACCTTCAGGAGTACAGACACAGCTCCTGGTAGAGACCTTCAGGAGTACAGACACAGCTCCTGGTAGAGACCTTCAGGAGTACAGACACAGCTCCTGGTAGAGACCTTCAGGAGTACAGACACAGCTCCTGGTAGAGACCTTCAGGAGTACAGACACAGCTCCTGGTAGAGACCTTCAGGAGTACAGACACAGCTCCTGGTAGAGACCTTCAGGAGTACAGACACAGCTCCTGGTAGAGACCTTCAGGAGTACAGACACAGCTCCTGGTAGAGACCTTCAGGAGTACAGACACAGCTCCTGGTAGAGACCTTCAGGAGTACAGACACAGCTCCTGGTAGAGACCTTCAGGAGTACAGACACAGCTCCTGGTAGACCTTCAGGACACACACAGCTCCTGATAGAGACCTTCAGGAGTACAGACACAGCTCCTGGTAGAGACCTTCAGGAGTACAGACACAGCTCCTGGTAGAGACCTTCAGGAGTACAGACACAGCTCCTGGTAGAGACCTTCAGGAGTACAGACACAGCTCCTGGTAGAGACCTTCAGGAGTACAGACACAGCTCCTGGTAGAGACCTTCAGGAGTACAGACACAGCTCCTGGTAGAGACCTTCAGGAGTACAGACACAGCTCCTGGTAGAGACCTTCAGGAGTACAGACACAGCTCCTGGTAGAGACCTTCAGGAGTACAGACACAGCTCCTGGTAGAGACCTTCAGGAGTACAGACACAGCTCCTGGTAGAGACCTTCAGGAGTACAGAATACACAGCTCCTGGTAGAGACCTTCAGGAGTCCTGGTACAGACAGACACAGCTCCTGGTAGAGACCTTCAGGAGACACAGCTCCTGGTAGAGACCTTCAGGAGTATAGACACAGCTCCTGGAGACCTTCAGGAGAGACACAGCTCCTGGTAGAGACCTTCAGGAGTACAGACACAGCTCCTGGTAGAGACCTTCAGGAGTACAGACACAGCTCCTGGTAGAGACCTTCAGGAGACCTTCAGGAGTACAGACACAGCTCCTGGTAGAGACCTTCAGGAGTACAGACACAGCTCCTGGTAGAGACCTTCAGGAGTACAGACACAGCTCCTGGTAGAGACCTTCAGGAGTACAGACACAGCTCCTGGTAGAGACCTTCAGGAATACAGACACAGCTCCTGGTAGAGACCTTCAGGAGTACAGACACAGCTCCTGGTAGAGACCTTCAGGAGTACAGACACAGCTCCTGGTAGAGACCTTCAGGAGTACAGACACAGCTCCTGGTAGAGACCTTCAGGAGACACAGCTCCTGGTAGAGACCTTCAGGAGTACAGACACAGCTCCTGGTAGAGACCTTCAGGAGTACAGACACAGCTCCTGGTAGAGACCTTCAGGAGTACAGACACAGCTCCTGGTAGAGACCTTCAGGAGTACAGACACAGCTCCTGGTAGAGACCTTCAGGAGTACAGACACAGCTCCTGGTAGAGACCTTCAGGAATACAGACACAGCTCCTGGTAGAGACCTTCAGGAGTACAGACACAGCTCCTGGTAGAGACCTTCAGGAGTACAGACACAGCTCCTGGTAGAGACCTTCAGGAGTACAGACACAGCTCCTGGTAGAGACCTTCAGGAGTACAGACACAGCTCCTGGTAGAGACCTTCAGGAGTACAGACACAGCTCCTGGTAGAGACCTTCAGGAGTACAGACACAGCTCTTGGTAGAGACCTTCAGGAGTACAGACACAGCTCCTGGTAGAGACCTTCAGGAGTACAGACACAGCTCCTGGTAGAGACCTTCAGGAGTACAGACACAGCTCCTGGTAGAGACCTTCAGGAGTACAGACACAGCTCCTGGTAGAGACCTTCAGGAGTACAGACACAGCTCCTGGTAGAGACCTTCAGGAGTACAGACACAGCTCCTGGTAGAGACCTTCAGGAGTACAGACACAGCTCCTGATAGAGACCTTCAGGAGTACAGACACACAGCTCCTGGTAGAGACCTTCAGGAGTACAGACACAGCTCCTGGTAGAGACCTTCAGGAGTACAGACACAGCTCCTGGTAGAGACCTTCAGGAGTACAGACACAGCTCCTGGTAGAGACCTTCAGGAGTACAGACACAGCTCCTGGTAGAGACCTTCAGGAGTACAGACACAGCTCCTGGTAGAGACCTTCAGGAGTACAGACACAGCTCCTGGTAGAGACCTTCAGGAGTACAGACACAGCTCCTGGTAGAGACCTTCAGGAGTACAGACACAGCTCCTGGTAGAGACCTTCAGGAGTACAGACACAGCTCCTGGTAGAGACCTTCAGGAGTACAGACACAGCTCCTGGTAGAGACCTTCAGGAGTACAGACACAGCTCCTGGTAGAGACCTTCAGGAGTACAGACACAGCTCCTGGTAGAGACCTTCAGGAGTACAGACACAGCTCCTGGTAGAGACCTTCAGGAGTACAGACACAGCTCCTGGTAGAGACCTTCAGGAGTACAGACACACCTCCTGGTAGAGACCTTCAGGAGTACAGACACAGCTCCTGGTAGAGACCTTCAGGAGACACAGCTCCTGGTACAGACCTTCAGGAGTACAGACACAGCTCCTGGTAGAGACCTTCAGGAGTACAGACACAGCTCCTGGTAGAGACCTTCAGGAGTACAGACACAGCTCCTGGTAGAGACCTTCAGGAGTACAGACACAGCTCCTGGTAGAGACCTTCAGGAGTACAGACACAGCTCCTGGTAGAGACCTTCAGGAGTACAGACACAGCTCCTGGTAGAGACCTTCAGGAGTACAGACACAGCTCCTGGTAGAGACCTTCAGGAGTACAGACACAGCTCCTGGTAGAGACCTTCAGGAGTACAGACACAGCTCCTGGTAGAGACCTTCAGGAGTACAGACACAGCTCCTGGTAGAGACCTTCAGGAGTACAGACACAGCTCCTGGTAGAGACCTTCAGGAGTACAGACACAGCTCCTGGTAGAGACCTTCAGGAGTACAGACACAGCTCCTGGTAGAGACCTTCAGGAGTACAGACACAGCTCCTGGTAGAGACCTTCAGGAGTACAGACACAGCTCCTGGTAGAGACCTTCAGGAGTACAGACACAGCTCCTGGTAGAGACCTTCAGGAGTACAGACACAGCTCCTGGTAGAGACCTTCAGGAGTACAGACACAGCTCCTGGTAGAGACCTTCAGGAGTACAGACACAGCTCCTGGTAGAGACCTTCAGGAGTACAGACACAGCTCCTGGTAGAGACCTTCAGGAGTACAGACACAGCTCCTGGTAGAGACCTTCAGGAGTACAGACACAGCTCCTGGTAGAGACCTTCAGGAGTACAGACACAGCTCCTGGTAGAGACCTTCAGGAGTACAGACACAGCTCCTGGTAGAGACCTTCAGGAGTACAGACACAGCTCCTGGTAGAGACCTTCAGGAGTACAGACACAGCTCCTGGTAGAGACCTTCAGGAGTACAGACACAGCTCCTGGTAGAGACCTTCAGGAGTACAGACACAGCTCCTGGTAGAGACCTTCAGGAGTACAGACACACCTCCTGGTAGAGACCTTCAGGAGTACAGACACAGCTCCTGGTAGAGACCTTCAGGAGTACAGACACACCTCCTGGTAGAGACCTTCAGGAGTACAGACACAGCTCCTGGTAGAGACCTTCAGGAGTACAGACACAGCTCCTGGTAGAGACCTTCAGGAGTACAGACACAGCTCCTGGTAGAGACCTTCAGGAGTACAGACACAGCTCCTGGTAGAGACCTTCAGGAGTACAGACACAGCTCCTGGTAGAGACCTTCAGGAGTACAGACACAGCTCCTGGTAGAGACCTTCAGGAGTACAGACACAGCTCCTGGTAGAGACCTTCAGGAGTACAGACACAGCTCCTGGTAGAGACCTTCAGGAGTACAGACACAGCTCCTGGTAGAGACCTTCAGGAGTACAGACACAGCTCCTGGTAGAGACCTTCAGGAGTACAGACACAGCTCCTGGTAGAGACCTTCAGGAGTACAGACACAGCTCCTGGTAGAGACCTTCAGGAGTACAGACACAGCTCCTGGTAGAGACCTTCAGGAGTACAGACACAGCTCCTGGTAGAGACCTTCAGGAGTACAGACACAGCTCCTGGTAGAGACCTTCAGGAGTACAGACACAGCTCCTGGTAGAGACCTTCAGGAGTACAGACACAGCTCCTGGTAGAGACCTTCAGGAGTACAGACACAGCTCCTGGTAGAGACCTTCAGGAGTACAGACACAGCTCCTGGTAGAGACCTTCAGGAGTACAGACACAGCTCCTGGTAGAGACCTTCAGGAGTACAGACACAGCTCCTGGTAGAGACCTTCAGGAGTACAGACACAGCTCCTGGTAGAGACCTTCAGGAGTACAGACACAGCTCCTGGTAGAGACCTTCAGGAGTACAGACACAGCTCCTGGTAGAGACCTTCAGGAGTACAGACACAGCTCCTGGTAGAGACCTTCAGGAGTACAGACACAGCTCCTGGTAGAGACCTTCAGGAGTACAGACACAGCTCCTGGTAGAGACCTTCAGGAGTACAGACACAGCTCCTGGTAGAGACCTTCAGGAGTACAGACACAGCTCCTGGTAGAGACCTTCAGGAATGCAGACACAGCTCCTGGTACAGACCTTCAGGAGTACAGACACAGCTCCTGGTAGAGACCTTCAGGAATACAGACACAGCTCCTGGTAGAGACCTTCAGGAGTACAGACACAGCTCCTGGTAGAGACCTTCAGGAGTACAGACACAGCTCCTGGTAGAGACCTTCAGGAATACAGACACAGCTCCTGGTAGAGACCTTCAGGAGTACAGACACAGCTCCTGGTAGAGACCTTCAGGAGTACAGACACAGCTCCTGGTAGAGACCTTCAGGAATGCAGACACAGCTCCTGGTAGAGACCTTCAGGAGTACAGACACAGCTCCTGGTAGAGACCTTCAGGAATACAGACACAGCTCCGGGTAGAGACCTTCAGAGTACAGACACAGCTCCTGGTAGAGACCTTCAGGAGTACAGACACAGCTCCTGGTAGAGACCTTCAGGAATGCAGACACAGCTCCTGGTAGAGACCTTCAGGAGTACAGACACAGCTCCTGGTAGAGACCTTCAGGAGTACAGACACAGCTCCTGGTAGAGACCTTCAGGAGTACAGACACAGCTCCTGGTAGAGACCTTCAGGAATACAGACACAGCTCCTGGTACAGACCTTCAGGAGTACAGACACAGCTCCTGGTACAGACCTTCAGGAATACAGACACAGCTCCTGGTAGAGACGTTCAGGAATGCAGACACAGCTCCTGGTAGAGACCTTCAGGAGTACAGACACAGCTCCTGGTAGAGACCTTCAGGAGTACAGACACAGCTCCTGGTAGAGACCTTCAGGAGTACAGACACAGCTCCTGGTAGAGACCTTCAGGAGTACAGACACAGCTCCTGGTAGAGACCTTCAGGAATACAGACACAGCTCCTGGTAGAGACCTTCAGGAATACAGACACAGCTCCTGGTAGAGACCTTCAGGAGTACAGACAGCTCCTGGTAGAGACCTTCAGGAGTACAGACACAGCTCCTGGTACAGACCTTCAGGAATACAGACACAGCTCCTGGTACAGACCTTCAGGAATACAGACACAGCTCCTGGTACAGACCTTCAGGAATACAGACACAGCTCCTGGTAGAGACCTTCAGGAATGCAGACACAGCTCCTGGTAGAGACCTTCAGGAGTACAGACACAGCTCCTGGTAGAGACCTTCAGGAGTACAGACACAGCTCCTGGTAGAGACCTTCAGGAGTACAGACACAGCTCCTGGTAGAGACCTTCAGGAGTACAGACACAGCTCCTGGTAGAGACCTTCAGGAGTATAGACACAGCTCCTGGTAGAGACCTTCAGGAGTACAGACACAGCTCCTGGTAGAGACCTTCAGGAATACAGACACAGCTCCTGGTAGAGACCTTCAGGAGTACAGACACAGCTCCTGGTAGAGACCTTCAGGAGTACAGACACAGCTCCTGGTAGAGACCTTCAGGAGTACAGACACAGCTCCTGGTAGAGACCTTCAGGAATGCAGACACAGCTCCTGGTAGAGACCTTCAGGAATGCAGACACAGCTCCTGGTAGAGACCTTCAGGAATGCAGACACAGCTCCTGGTAGAGACCTTCAGGAATACAGACACAGCTCCTGGTAGAGACCTTCAGGAGTATAGACACAGCTCCTGGTAGAGACCTTCAGGAATGCAGACACAGCTCCTGGTAGAGACCTTCAGGAATGCAGACACAGCTCCTGGTAGAGACCTTCAGGAATACAGACACAGCTCCTCGTAGAGACCTTCAGGAGTATAGACACAGCTCCTGATAGAGACCTTCAGGAATGCAGACACAGCTCCTGGTAGAGACCTTCAGGAGTACAGACACAGCTCCTGGTAGAGACCTTCAGGAGTACAGACACAGCTCCTGGTAGAGACCTTCAGGAGTACAGACACAGCTCCTGGTAGAGACCTTCAGGAGTACAGACACAGCTCCTGGTAGAGACCTTCAGGAGTACAGACACAGCTCCTGGTAGAGGCCTTCAGGAATACAGACACAGCTCCTGGTAGAGACCTTCAGGAGTACAGACACAGCTCCTGGTAGAGACCTTCAGGAGTACAGACACAGCTCCTGGTAGAGACCTTCAGGAGTACAGACACAGCTCCTGGTAGAGACCTTCAGGAATGCAGACACAGCTCCTGGTAGAGACCTTCAGGAATGCAGACACAACTCCTGGTAGAGACCTTCAGGAATGCAGACACAGCTCCTGGTAGAGACCTTCAGGAATACAGACACAGCTCCTGGTAGAGACCTTCAGGAGTATAGACACAGCTCCTGGTAGAGACCTTCAGGAATGCAGACACAGCTCCTGGTAGAGACCTTCAGGAGTACAGACACAGCTCCTGGTACAGACCTTCAGGAGTACAGACACAGCTCCTGGTAGAGACCTTCAGGAGTACAGACACAGCTCCTGGTAGAGACCTTCAGGAGTACAGACACAGCTCCTGGTAGAGACCTTCAGGAGTACAGACACAGCTCCTGGTAGAGACCTTCAGGAATGCAGACACAGCTCCTGGTAGAGACCTTCAGGAATACAGACACAGCTCCTGGTAGAGACCTTCAGGAATGCAGACACAGCTCCTGGTAGAGACCTTCAGGAATACAGACACAGCTCCTGGTAGAGACCTTCAGGAGTACAGACACAGCTCCTGGTAGAGACCTTCAGGAGTACAGACACAGGTCCTGGTAGAGACCTTAGGAGTACGGACACAGCTCCTGGTAGAGACCTTCAGGAGTACAGACACAGCTCTTGGTAGAGACCTTCAGGAGTACAGACAGCTCCTGGTAGAGACCTTCAGGAGTACAGACAGCTCCTGGTAGAGACCTTCAGGAGTACAGACACAGCTCCTGGTAGAGACCTTCAGGAGTACAGACACAGCTCCTGGTCGAGACCTTCAGGAGTACAGACACAGCTCCTGGTAGAGACCTTCAGGAGTACAGACACAGCTCCTGGTAGAGACCTTCAGGAGTACAGACACAGCTCCTGGTAGAGACCTTCAGGAGTACAGACACAGCTCCTGGTAGAGACCTTCAGGAGTACAGACACAGCTCCTGGTAGAGGCCTTCAGGAATACAGACACAGCTCCTGGTAGAGACCTTCAGGAGTACAGACACAGCTCCTGGTAGAGACCTTCAGGAGTACAGACACAGCTCCTGGTAGAGACCTTCAGGAGTACAGACACAGCTCCTGGTAGAGACCTTCAGGAATGCAGACACAGCTCCTGGTACTTCAGGAATGCAGACACAACTCCTGGTAGAGACCTTCAGGAATGCAGACACAGCTCCTGGTAGAGACCTTCAGGAATACAGACACAGCTCCTGGTAGAGACCTTCAGGAGTATAGACACAGCTCCTGGTAGAGACCTTCAGGAATGCAGACACAGCTCCTGGTAGAGACCTTCAGGAGTACAGACACAGCTCCTGGTACAGACCTTCAGGAGTACAGACACAGCTCCTGGTAGAGACCTTCAGGAGTACAGACACAGCTCCTGGTAGAGACCTTCAGGAGTACAGACACAGCTCCTGGTAGAGACCTTCAGGAGTACAGACACAGCTCCTGGTAGAGACCTTCAGGAATGCAGACACAGCTCCTGGTAGAGACCTTCAGGAATACAGACACAGCTCCTGGTAGAGACCTTCAGGAATGCAGACACAGCTCCTGGTAGAGACCTTCAGGAATACAGACACAGCTCCTGGTAGAGACCTTCAGGAGTACAGACACAGCTCCTGGTAGAGACCTTCAGGAGTACAGACACAGGTCCTGGTAGAGACCTTAGGAGTACGGACACAGCTCCTGGTAGAGACCTTCAGGAGTACAGACACAGCTCTTGGTAGAGACCTTCAGGAGTACAGACAGCTCCTGGTAGAGACCTTCAGGAGTACAGACAGCTCCTGGTAGAGACCTTCAGGAGTACAGACACAGCTCCTGGTAGAGACCTTCAGGAGTACAGACACAGCTCCTGGTAGAGACCTTCAGGAGTACAGACACAGCTCCTGGTAGAGACCTTCAGGAGTACAGACACAGCTCCTGGTAGAGACCTTCAGGAGTACAGACACAGCTCCTGGTAGAGACCTTCAGGAGTACAGACACAGCTCCTGGTAGAGACCTTCAGGAGTACAGACACAGCTCCTGGTAGAGACCTTCAGGAGTACAGACACAGCTCCTGGTAGAGACCTTCAGGAGTACAGACACAGCTCCTGGTAGAGACCTTCAGGAGTACAGACACAGCTCCTCTACATATGAGAAGCTGTAGAGCACTAGCCACACATTACACATAAGTACCACTAACATCACACCTCATAACATTCTTAAAGTGATGAGGTACCAGATCAACCAGGTTGTGATGGATATATGAGCCAGCGGTCCAGCAGCAGCTACAGCCTGGTTGACCAGGCAAGCACCAGCACAGCTTGGCACCAGGTAGAGAGATTCTCGAAACTGGTCACAGGTACATTAACCTCTTGATCATTATCATTAGTGTGGGGAAGAGTAGTGCATGGGACGGGATATTATCTTACAAGATAATAATCATGACGGCTGAAGAAAGACTATGGCGCCCACAGTATTGACATCTACACTGGTTCTAACCACAGCTATGTCAGCTTCTA
>NC_091370.1:17856614-17859114 GCF_038502225.1 Cherax quadricarinatus
TGTCTGCCACTGCTGGGGCCCTCTTCTGTCTGCCACTGCTGGGGCCCTCTTCTGTCTGCCACTGCTGGGGCCCTCTTCTGTCTGCCACTGCTGGGGCCCTCTTCTGTCTGCCACTGCTGGGGCCCTCTTCTGTCTGCCACTGCTGGGGCCCTCTTCTGTCTGCCACTGCTGGGGCCCTCTTCTGTCTGCCACTGCTGGGGCCCTCTTCTGTCTGCCCCTCTTCTGTCTGCCACTGCTGGGGCCCTCTTCTGTCTGCCACTGCTGGGGCCCTCTTCTGTCTGCCACTGCTGGGGCCCTCTTCTGTCTGCCACTGCTGGGGCCCTCTTCTGTCTGCCACTGCTGGTGACCCCTTCAGTCTGCCACTGCTGGTGACCCCTTCAGTCTTCCACTGCTGGTGACCCCTTCAGTCTTCCACTGCTGGTGACCCCTTCAGTCTTCCACTGCTGGTGACCCCTTCAGTCTTCCACTGCTGGTGACTGCTGCTGTGACCCCTTCAGTCTTCCACTGCTGGTGACCCCTTCAGTCTTCCACTGCTGGTGACCCCTTCAGTCTTACACTGCTGGTGACCCCTTCAGTCTTACACTGCTGGTGACCCCTTCAGTCTTCCACTGCTGGTGACCCCTTCAGTCTTACACTGCTGGTGACCCCTTCAGTCTTCCACTGCTGGTGACTCCTTCAGTCTGCCACTGCTGGTGACTCCTTCAGTCTTCCACTGCTTGTGACTCCTTCAGTCTTCCACTGCTGGTGACCCCTTCAGTCTGCCACTGCTGGTGACCCCTTCAGTCTGCCACTGCTGGTGACTCCTTCAGTCTTCCACTGCTGGTGACCCCTTCAGTCTGCCACTGCTGGTGACCCCTTCAGTCTTACACTGCTGGTGACCCCTTCACTCTGCCACTGCTGGTGACCCCTTCAGTCTTACACTGCTGGTGACTCCTTCAGTCTGCCACTGCTGGTGACCCCTTCAGTCTTACACTGCTGGTGACCCCTTCAGTCTGCCACTGCTGGTGACCCCTTCAGTCTTACACTGCTGGTGACTCCTTCAGTCTTCCACTGCTGGTGACCCCTTCAGTCTTCCACTGCTGGTGACCCCTTCAGTCTTACACTGCTGGTGACCCCTTCAGTCTTCCACTGCTGGTGACCCCTTCAGTCTTCCACTGCTGGTGACCCCTTCAGTCTTACACTGCTGGTGACCCCTTCAGTCTTACACTGCTGGTGACCCCTTCAGTCTTCCACTGCTGGTGACCCCTTCAGTCTTACACTGCTGGTGACCCCTTCAGTCTTCCACTGCTGGTGACTCCTTCAGTCTGCCACTGCTGGTGACTCCTTCAGTCTTCCACTGCTTGTGACTCCTTCAGTCTTCCACTGCTGGTGACCCCTTCAGTCTGCCACTGCTGGTGACCCCTTCAGTCTGCCACTGCTGGTGACTCCTTCAGTCTTCCACTGCTGGTGACCCCTTCAGTCTTACACTGCTGGTGACCCCTTCACTCTGCCACTGCTGGTGACCCCTTCAGTCTTACACTGCTGGTGACTCCTTCAGTCTGCCACTGCTGGTGACCCCTTCAGTCTTACACTGCTGGTGACCCCTTCAGTCTGCCACTGCTGGTGACCCCTTCAGTCTTACACTGCTGGTGACTCCTTCAGTGTTGCATATTATACATAGGTGAGTATAAGCAGGTAACATTGGGATTCCCATATTGGAGTCGACCTGCTACAGGGACCACCCTATAAATGTCGTTTCTGTGGTTAGTGGTGGCAGTGGTGGGGTTGGTGGCAGCGGTGGCAGTGATGGCAGCAGTGGTTAGTGGTGGCAGTATTAACATAATAAGTAGTAGGGTAGAGAGGAGAGGCAGTACATCTCATCGCCACACTTCACTGTAATTTGCATACAGCAAGGGGCGCTACCTGCCCTCCTGTCCCTCTGTGTGTCTCGCTACCCATACCTTTCCCTGTCCTCATTCTGTTTGTGTGTATCTGCTGTTCATCTGTGTGTCCTGGTAATCTGTGACTGTTGGTCGTCTGTGTCATATAGTTCAATAATTGTTGAATCTTACTCCGGATTTTTAGTTTTAAAGTCTTGCTTGTAGAATTTCATTCTGTGTTTTAATATTAGTGTGTACAGCCAGTCATCTGTTTGAATCTGTTCCTCTGTACTATATCTGAACATCTGTCCATTTGTTGAAACCTGTCTCAAGGCAAATGTCACAACAGTCAGGAAAATTACAAGGTGGATAATGAGAACTTTCAAAACAAGAGAAATTTTGTTTAATCATTCAGAGTATTCTCAGTGGTGAGGGCTTTGGAACAGATACAGAGAGGAAACACTGCTGGAACAAGTGTACAAGTCTTCAAGAAGAAATACTACTGGAACAAGTGTACAAGTCTTCAAGAAGAAACACTGCTGGAACAAGTGTACAAGTCTTCAAGAAGAAACACTGCTGGAACAAGTGTACAAGTCTTCAAGAAGAAACACTGCTGGAACAATGTACAAGTCTTCAAGAAG
>NC_091370.1:17866614-17896614 GCF_038502225.1 Cherax quadricarinatus
CACAATCATCCACAATCATCCACAATCATCCACAATCTGTCATGCATACCTTTACCTGCCGGAAAAAATCTAATCTTTTATTGTTAACCTCTAAATACTCATTTCGTCCATTTTTTCCCGACTAATTCCTTCCAAATGCCGCGCGGACCCCGATAAATGCCGACTACCCTATAATTTGGACGATTTCCTGTTGTGAGGTCGGCAAAGAGAGAATGGTGGATCGTATGTCAGGAGATCATAAAGGTTAATTTCTGGGTGGTACAGTACTGGGAAGATCAGATGGTTTGTGTGGGTCGTGTCTGGGAGTCTAGTTTGTTTGAGAATATTTAATGTCCGCTCCTGGTGGCTGGGTTTTTTGTGTGTTCGTAGTGCACGAGATGGTTGTGTGTGTGTGTGTGTGTGTGTGTGTGTGTGTGTGTGTGTGTGTGTGTTGTGTGTGTGTGTGGTGTGTGTGTGTGTGTGTTGTGTTGTGTGTGTGTATGTTGTGTGTGTGTGTGTGTGTGTGTGTTGTGTTGTGTGTGTGTGTGCGTGTGTGTGCTGTGTGTGTGTTGTGTGTGTTGTGTGTGTGTGTGTGTTGTGTTGTGTTGTGTTGTGTGTGTTGTGTGTGTGTGTGTTGTGTGTGTGTGTGTGTTGTGCGTGTGTGTTGTGCGTGTGTGTGTGTGTGTGTTTTGTGTGTGTGTTTTGTGTATGTGTTTTGTGTGTGTTGTGTTGTGTGTGTGTTGTGTGTGTGTTGTGTGTGTGTTGTGTGTGTGTTGTGTGTGTGTGTGTTTTGTGTGTGTGTGGTTGTGTGTTGTGTGTGCACACTGTGTTGTATTCACTTAGTTTGCAAGTATTGAACTTCAGCTCCTGGCCCCGCCTATTACAATACAAAGGCTGTCATTATTGGTTCCTGGCATCTCGGTGCCTTGACATACCTACTCTTAAAACTGTGTAGAATTTACAATTACAACTTCCTCACCTACCACTAGCCCCCCCCCCCCCCCAGAAAAATTAGAGGAGGTAGGGCGGTTGAGAGACGTGGAGTAGTTAGTGGATAAGTACGGGTTGACAGGTGTTGTCATCACTTGTGTTGACAAGTGTTGTCATTTGTGTTGACAGGTGGGTGAAGCTCTGGGAGAGAGAGAGAAAGAGAGAGAGATTAAGAAGCTAGTCTCTCTCTCTCTCTCTCTCTCTCTCTCTCTCTCTCTCTCTCTCTGACAATTAACAAACACATTCGGGCGACTCATGTTGCTTTAAATATGCCTTAATAAGCACACGCTGAACACATGCAAATACTGCCTGAACACCGTGTAGAACACGAGAGAGAACATCTCTAGAACACACGGAGATAATATCACTCACATGTGCAACACCTGGGTGTCGTGATTGATGAATAAGATACATGTGCAACACCTGGGTGTCGTGATTGATGAATAAGACGCATGTACAACACCTGGGTGTCGTGATTGATGAATAAGACACATGTACAACACCTGGGTGTCATGATTGATGAATAAGACACATGTACAACACCTGGGTGTCATGATTGATGAATAAGACACATGTGCAACACCTGGGTGTCGTGATTGATGAATAAGACACATGTACAACACCTGGGTGTCGTGATTGATGAATAAGACACATGTACAACACCTGGGTGTCATGATTGATGAATAAGACACATGTGCAACACCTGGGTGTCATGATTGATGAATAAGACACATGTACAACACCTGGGTGTCGTGATTGATGAATAAGACACATGTACAACACCTGGGTGTCATGATTGATGAATAAGATACATGTACAACACCTGGGTGTCGTGATTGATGAATAAGACGCATGTACAACACCTGGGTGTCGTGATTGATGAATAAGACGCATGTACAACACCTGGGTGTCATGATTGATGAATAAGATACATGTACAACACCTGGGTGTCGTGATTGATGAATAAGACACATGTACAACACCTGGGTGTCATGATTGATGAATAAGACGCATGTACAACACCTGGGTGTCATGATTGATGAATAAGATACATGTACAACACCTGGGTGTCGTGATTGATGAATAAGACGCATGTACAACACCTGGGTGTCGTGATTGATGAATAAGACGCATGTACAACACCTGGGTGTCATGATTGATGAATAAGATACATGTACAACACCTGGGTGTCGTGATTGATGAATAAGACACATGTACAACACCTGGGTGTCGTGATTGATGAATAAGACGCATGTACAACACCTGGGTGTCATGATTGATGAATAAGATACATGTACAACACCTGGGTGTCGTGATTGATGAATAAGACACATGTACAACACCTGGGTGTCATGATTGATGAATAAGATACATGTGCAACACCTGGGTGTCGTGATTGATGAATAAGACGCATGTACAACACCTGGGTGTCATGATTGATGAATAAGATACATGTGCAACACCTGGGTGTCGTGATTGATGAATAAGACGCATGTACAACACCTGGGTGTCATGATTGATGAATAAGATACATGTGCAACACCTGGGTGTCGTGATTGATGAATAAGACGCATGTACAACACCTGGGTGTCATGATTGATGAATAAGATACATGTGCAACACCTGGGTGTCGTGATTGATGAATAAGACGCATGTACAACACCTGGGTGTCATGATTGATGAATAAGATACATGTGCAACACCTGGGTGTCGTGATTGATGAATAAGACGCATGTACAACACCTGGGTGTCATGATTGATGAATAAGACACATGTGCAACACCTGGGTGTCGTGATTGATGAATAAGACACATGTACAACACCTGGGTGTCATGATTGATGAATAAGACACATGTACAACACCTGGGTGTCGTGATTGATGAATAAGACGCATGTACAACACCTGGGTGTCATGATTGATGAATAAGACACATGTGCAACACCTGGGTGTCGTGATTGATGAATAAGACGCATGTACAACACCTGGGTGTCATGATTGATGAATAAGATACATGTGCAACACCTGGGTGTCATGATTGATGAATAAGATACATGTGCAACACCTGGGTGTCGTGATTGATGAATAAGACGCATGTACAACACCTGGGTGTCATGATTGATGAATAAGATACATGTGCAACACCTGGGTGTCGTGATTGATGAACAAGACACATGTGCAACACCTGGGTGTCATGATTGATGAATAAGATACATGTGCAACACCTGGGTGTCGTGATTGATGAATAAGACGCATGTACAACACCTGGGTGTCATGATTGATGAATAAGATACATGTGCAACACCTGGGTGTCGTGATTGATGAACAAGACACATGTGCAACACCTGGGTGTCATGATTGATGAATAAGATACATGTGCAACACCTGGGTGTCGTGATTGATGAATAAGACGCATGTACAACACCTGGGTGTCATGATTGATGAATAAGATACATGTGCAACACCTGGGTGTCGTGATTGATGAATAAGACGCATGTACAACACCTGGGTGTCATGATTGATGAATAAGATACATGTGCAACACCTGGGTGTCGTGATTGATGAACAAGACACATGTGCAACACCTGGGTGTCATGATTGATGAATAAGATACATGTGCAACACCTGGGTGTCGTGATTGATGAATAAGACGCATGTACAACACCTGGGTGTCATGATTGATGAATAAGATACATGTGCAACACCTGGGTGTCGTGATTGATGAACAAGACACATGTGCAACACCTGGGTGTCATGATTGATGAATAAGATACATGTGCAACACCTGGGTGTCGTGATTGATGAATAAGACGCATGTACAACACCTGGGTGTCATGATTGATGAATAAGATACATGTGCAACACCTGGGTGTCGTGATTGATGAACAAGACACATGTGCAACACCTGGGTGTCATGATTGATGAATAAGATACATGTGCAACACCTGGGTGTCGTGATTGATGAATAAGACGCATGTACAACACCTGGGTGTCATGATTGATGAATAAGATACATGTGCAACACCTGGGTGTCGTGATTGATGAACAAGACACATGTGCAACACCTGGGTGTCATGATTGATGAATAAGATACATGTGCAACACCTGGGTGTCGTGATTGATGAATAAGACGCATGTACAACACCTGGGTGTCATGATTGATGAATAAGATACATGTGCAACACCTGGGTATCTTTATTGTGGAGACGTTTCACACATCAGTGAGTTCATCAGTCAAATACTAAGAATAATCCTGGAGAGGGTAGCTGACGTGAAAAAGTTTGAGTAATCAGTCCCCTCAGCCTTGATGAGTCTGTTGAATCTGCTGCCAGCAGATTCTTCAACCTGATACCAGGTAGTTAAGTAGGTAGATAGATGGAGTGTCATGGAATCCTTGTAGACATGACTACCTACCTCTTCATCCATCTCAATGTTTGATGGGTGAGTGAGGGAGCCAGGCTGGATATAGGTAGAGAGAGGGATTGTTACTGTCTTATTCAAGACTTATGCCTTCAAGACTTGTGTCTTCAAGACTTGTGTCTTCAAGACTTGTGTCTTCAAGACTTGTGTCTTCAAGACTTGTGCCTTCAAGACTTGTGTCTTCAAGACTTGTGTCTTCAAGACTTGTGTCTTCAAGACTTGTGTCTTCAGGACTTGTGTCTTCAGGACTTGTGTCTTCAAGACTTGTGTCTTCAAGACTTGTGTCTTCAAGACTTGTGTCTTCAAGACTTGTGTCTTCAAGACTTGTGCCTTCAAGACTTGTGTCTTCAAGACTTGTGTCTTCAAGACTTGTGTCTTCAGGACTTGTGTCTTCAAGACTTGTGTCTTCAAGACTTGTGCCTTCAAGACTTGTGTCTTCAAGACTTGTGTCTTCAAGACTTGTGTCTTCAGGACTTGTGCCTTCAAGACTTGTGTCTTCAAGACTTGTGTCTTCAAGACTTGTGCCTTCAAGACTTGTGCCTTCAAGACTTGTGTCTTCAAGACTTGTGCCTTCAAGACTTTTGTCTTCAAGACTTGTGTCTTCAAGACTTGTGCCTTCAAGACTTGTGCCTTCAAGACTTGTGCTTGGTGAGGGGTCTTAACCTTGAAGGTCGTCTTGGTGATGGGACTGACCCCCTCATCTTGATCTCTTCCCAGCCTCACTTATCTCCATATTTAGACTTCTCTATATTCCACTGAAGACGCCTACTGTCCAGGCGAAAAGTTTATACAGTGGAGACACCAGAGTGCTGCACGACCTTTATTACTGATAATAGACCAGTAGGCCTACGGCTGTGCTACTTTTTGTTTTTATGACTAATGGTGAGTAAATCACATACACTGACATACAGATTAGTAAAGATGAGTGGGTAGGGTAAGAGGAGGAGAAGGAAGAGGAGAAGGAAGAGAGTATGAGCCGGACTTAACATAGCCATTATTTAACAAGTTGTAGATTGAGCCCACAGGAAAACAGTTCTGTCGATATATACAGTAGTACAACCCATGGTGGGTGGTCAGGGGCCCATGGTGGGTGGTCAGGGGCCCATGGTGGGCGATCAGGGGCCCATGGTGGGCGATCAGGGGCCCATGGTGGGCGATCAGGGGCCCATGGTGGGCGGTCAGGGGCCCATGGTGGGCGATCAGGGGCCCATGATGGGCGGTTAGGGACCCATACTGGGCGATCAGGGGCCCATGATGGGCGGTTAGGGACCCATACTGGGCGATCAGGGGCCCATGATGGGCGGTTAGGGACCCATACTGGGCGATCAGGGGCCCATGATGGGCGGTTAGGGATCCATATTGGTCTGTGACCCCTGTGTTATACTCTCCTCTTTGTATATAGCTGGAGTTATAGATTTATATACTTCCTGTGTATTGATTTGAGTGTATGTATGCTGTGTTTTACCACGCTTGTGGCACTGATCTGAACACCAGGCACTGGTGGCACTGATCTGAACACCAGGCACTGGTGGCACTGATCTGAACACCAGGCACTGGTGGCACTGATCTGAACACCAGGCACTGGTGGCACTGATCTGAACAGGCACTGGTGGCACTGATCTGAACACCAGGCACTGGTGGCACTGATCTGAACACCAGGCACTGGTGGCACTGATCTGAACAGGCACTGGTGGCACTGATCTGAACACCAGGCACTGGTGGCACTGATCTGAACACCAGGCACTGGTGGCACTGATCTGAACACCAGGCACTGGTGGCACTGATCTGAACAGGCACTGGTGGCACTGATCTGAACACCAGGCACTGGTGGCACTGATCTGAACACCAGGCACTGGTGGCACTGATCTGAACAGGCACTGGTGGCACTGATCTGAACACCAGGCACTGGTGGCACTGATCTGAACACCAGGCACTGGTGGCACTGATCTGAACACCAGGCACTGGTGGCACTGATCTGAACAGGCACTGGTGGCACTGATCTGAACACCAGGCACTGGTGGCACTGATCTGAACACCAGGCACTGGTGGCACTGATCTGAACACCAGGCACTGGTGGCACTGATCTGAACACCAGGCACTGGTGGCACTGATCTGAACAGGCACTGGTGGCACTGATCTGAACACCAGGCACTGGTGGCACTGATCTGAACACCAGGCACTGGTGGCACTGATCTGAACACATACACACTAGTAGCACTGATCTGAACACTAGGCACTAGTGGCACTGATCTGAACACTAGGCACTAGTGGCACTGATCTGAACACATACACACTAGTAGCACTGATCTGAACACTAGGCACTAGTGGCACTGATCTGAACACTAGGCACTAGTGGCACTGATCTGAACACCAGGCACTGGTGGCACTGATCTGAACACATACACACTAGTAGCACTGATCTGAACACTAGGCACTAGTGGCACTGATCTGAACACTAGGCACTAGTGGCACTGATCTGAACACCAGGCACTGGTGGCACTGATCTGAACACATACACACTAGTAGCACTGATCTGAACACTAGGCACTGGTGGCACTGATCTTAACACAGCATAAGTGTACCATCTGTGTACCACCGTACCTCGTGCCAGAGAGCCATAACTACCATTACCAGGGGAATTCTGACCTTGTGTGTCAGATACATATAACTGCCTCTTGCCTCCAGTCATTGATAATAATGAGACCTGGGGTCTGGTACTGTCCCTCGTATCTGTTGGATTTTTACCTAAGTTAGAATGGGTTAGGTTAGGTTTAAGTTTAGGTTAGGACACCTGATTAGGGGTCCTAATAAATGTGGTAGTTATGCACTATATGCAGTGGTCACTATAGATGATAATTGTTGAAGATAGAATCTGGGCGGGTGTTAGTTTTAGTGTGTGTGTGAGAGAGAGAGAGAGAGAGAGAGTTAATGTTTCTGAGTGTCTGTGTATTAGTAATGAGGATGAAGTAAGTTGAAGATAATCATAGTTTTTCCTAACTCTTGGTTATTTTTTTTAGTGGGTAGAAGAGGGGAAGTGAGGAATGTCCCCTGGTTTAATGTTTTCGGGGGTCAGCGCCCCCCACGGCCCGCTCCCAGACCAGACCTAAATGTATTATTCCTGACATTTTCACAGACCTTTCGTCAGTAAGGGTAAGGCTTTGAGGCAAATTGAGTTGTGACCTGTTATTGTGACTTATTATGGTGAGGTCACCGCTCCGTGTGACCCGGTCCCAGACCAGGCTTCCTGGTTGCTGGCCTGATCCACCAACCTCCTACTGCCTTCATGCACCACAGCCCGGCTCATCAGGAACTGATTTGAAAAAAATTTCGACTTTTGCCTTGACAGCCAAGATTATGTCGGTGATCTTCCTTAGGCATGTCTTAAGTCTTCGTGTGTTGCTTGCTGGTGTTCCTGACTTGACCTAACAAGACTGGAGATGATACAGAGGTGCTTCCAGGAGATGATGCAGAGGTGCTTCCAGATGATGCAGAAGTGCTTCCAGGAGGACATGATGCAGAGGTGCTTCCAGATGATGCAGAGGTGCTTGCAGGAGATGATGCAGAAGTGCTTCCAGGAGGACATGATGCAGAGGTGCTTCCAGATGATGCAGAAGTGCTTCCAGGAGGACATGATGTAGAGGTGCTCCAGGTGATGCAGAGGTGCTTGCAGGAGATGATGCAGAAGTGCTTCCAGGAGGACATGATGCAGAGGTGCTTCCAGATGATGCAGAGGTGCTTGCAGGAGATGATGCAGAAGTGCTTCCAGGAGGACATGATGCAGAGATGCTTGCAGATGATGCAGAGGTGCTTCCTGATGATGCAGAAGTGCTTCCAGGAGGACATGATGCAGAGATGCTTGCAGGAGATGATGCAGAAGTGCTTCCAGAAGGACATGATGCAGAGATGCTTGCAGGAGATGATGCAGAGGTGCTTCCAGGAGGACATGATGCAGAGATGATGCAGAAATGCTTCCAGGAGGACATGCAGAGATGCTTGCAGGAGATGATGCAGAAGTGCTTCCAGGAGGACATGATGCAGAGATGCTTGCAGGAGATGATGCAGAGGTGCTTCCAGGAGGACATGATGCAGAGATGCTTGCAGGAGATGATGCAGAAGTGCTTCCAGGAGGACATGATGCAGAGATGCTTGCAGGAGATGATGCAGAGGTGCTTCCAGGAGGACATGATGCAGAGATGCTTGCAGGAGATGATGCAGAGGTGCTTCCAGGAGGACATGATGCAGAGATGCTTGCAGGAGATGATGCAGAGGTGCTTCCAGGAGGACATGATGCAGAGGTGCTTCCAGGAGGACATGATGCAGAGGTGCTTCCAGGAGGACATGATGCAGAGGTGCTTCCAGGAGGACATGATGCAGAAGTGCTTCCTGGAGGACATGATGCAGAGGTGCTTCCAGGAGGACATGCAGAGGTGCTTCCAGGAGGACATGATGCAGAGGTGCTTCCAGGAGGACATGATGCAGAGGTGCTTGCAGGAGATGATGCAGAGGTGCTTCCAGGAGATGATGCAGAAGTGCTTCCAGGAGGACATGATGCAGAGGTGCTTCCAGATGATGCAGAGGTGCTTGCAGGAGATGATGCAGAAGTGCTTCCAGGAGGACATGATGCAGAGATGCTTGCAGATGATGCAGAGGTGCTTCCTGATGATGCGGAAGTGCTTCCAGGAGGACATGATGCAGAGATGCTTGCAGGAGATGATGCAGAAGTGCTTCCAGGAGGACATGATGCAGAGATGCTTGCAGGAGATGATGCAGAGGTGCTTCCAGGAGGACATGATGCAGAGATGCTTGCAGGAGATGATGCAGAAATGCTTCCAGGAGGACATGATGCAGAGATGCTTGCAGGAGATGATGCAGAAGTGCTTCCAGGAGGACATGATGCAGAGATGCTTGCAGGAGATGATGCAGAGGTGCTTCCAGGAGGACATGATGCAGAGATGCTTGCAGGAGATGATGCAGAAGTGCTTCCAGGAGGACATGATGCAGAGATGCTTGCAGGAGATGATGCAGAGGTGCTTCCAGGAGGACATGATGCAGAGATGCTTGCAGGAGATGATGCAGAGGTGCTTCCAGGAGGACATGATGCAGAGATGCTTGCAGGAGATGATGCAGAGGTGCTTCCAGGAGGACATGATGCAGAGGTGCTTCCAGGAGGACATGATGCAGAGGTGCTTCCAGGAGGACATGATGCAGAGGTGCTTCCAGGAGGACATGATGCAGAAGTGCTTCCTGGAGGACATGATGCAGAGGTGCTTCCAGGAGGACATGCAGAGGTGCTTCCAGGAGGACATGATGCAGAGGTGCTTCCAGGAGGACATGATGCAGAGGTGCTTGCAGGAGATGATGCAGAGGTGCTTCCAGGAGGACATGATGCAGAGGTGCTTCCAGGAGGACATGATGCAGAAGTGTTTCCAGGAGGAGATGATGCAGACGTGCTTCCAGGAGGACATGATGCAGAAGTGCTTCCAGGAGATGATGCAGAGGTGCTTCCAGGAGATGATGAAGAGGTGCTTCCAGGAGGACATGATGCAGAGGTGCTTCCAGGAGATGATGCAGAAGTGCTTCCAGGAGATGATGCAGAAGTGCTTCCAGGAGGAGATGATGCAGAGGTGCTTCCAGGAGATGATGCAGAGGTGCTTCCAGGAGGACATGATGCAGAGGTGCTTGCAGAAGATGACGCAGAGGTGTTTGCAGGAGGAGATGATGCAGAGGTGCTTGCAAGAGTACATGATGCAGAGGTGCTTGCAGGAGGACATGATGCAGAGGTGCTTGCAGGAGGACATGATGCAAAGGTACTTGCAGGAGATGATGCAGAGGTGTTTGCAGGAGGACATGATGCAGAGGTGCTTGCAGGAGATGATGCAGAGGTGTTTGCAGGGGATGATACAGAGGTGCTTGCAGATGATACAGAGGTGCTTGCAGATGATACAGAGGTGCTTTCCACCCCTTCCCCTCTACCTCCATTACTGGGACACCTACCTCCTTCAAACCCCCTCCCTTAGTAAAGCAGAACTCCCTTATATTCTCTTCTCCACGCCCCCCTACCACCTCCATGCTACCTCACTCTTCAGCCTGTCTTCCCTTCCTCCTCCTCCTCCTCCTTCTTCCCTCCCTGGAGTGATGGAGGGTCATGTGAAGGGTGCTAAGACACCTGGTTGTTAGGTTATTGCCAGACCCCCGACACTCAACACGTGGTTAGTGTGGCCAGGGACTCTCCTGGAGGGAGAGTCAGGCAGTCTAGGAGAGGGAGAATCAGAGACAGACGAGTTCTGAAGAATGTAAACACCTATTTGTGTGTGTGTGTGTGTATACTCGCCTAATTGTGGGTGCAGGGGCCGAGTCACAGCTCCTGGCCCCGCTTCTTCACTAGTCGCTACTAGGTCCACTTTCTCCCTGCTCCAAGAAGTTTATCGTACCTCTTATTAAAGCTATGTATGGTACCTGCCTTCACTACCTCACTTTCCAGTTTGCTCCACCTCCTGACAACTCTATGGCTGAAGAAGTGCTTCCTGACATCCCTGTGACTCATCTGAGTCTTCAGCTTCCAGCTGTGACCCCTTGTTGCTGTCTCCCAACTCTGGAACTTTCTGTCGCTAATCACTGTATGTGCGTGTGTGTCACCACTAAACTATATGCACAAAATAATGTAAAAAAATACGTTGACCTGGAAAAGTTTTGGTGATGTCTAGACAGAGTGACAGCTGCAGTATTATTCTGAGAGCTAATCTGCTGTCAAAACACTGAGAGAGAGAGAGAGAGAGAGAGACGTCTCTCACAAAGACAGGTCGTTGTCTTTCCTTTCACAGCTTGTTTTGTTGTGTGTTTAGAAGTTCACCTCTCTCTCTCTCTCTCTCTCTCTCTCTCTCTTGAAAGAGTTGAGTGGTGTTCTTAGTGAACACTTATTGAGTTCTCTCTCAGTGTACTCCACACTAACCTACTTGTCATTGGAGGCCTTCTGCACCGTCTGCCAAGCCTCCTGCACCGTCTTCCAAGCCTCCTGCACCGTCTGCCAAGCCTCCTGCACCGTCTTCCAAGCCTCCTGCACCGTCTACCAAGCCTCCTGCACCGTCTACCAAGCCTCCTGCACCGTCTTCCAAGCCTCCTGCACCGTCTACCAAGCCTCCTGCACCGTCTTCCAAGCCTCCTGCACCGTCTACCAAGCCTCCTGCACCGTCTTCCAAGCCTCCTGCACCGTCTACCAAGCCTTCTGCACCGTCTTCCAAGCCTCCTGCACCGTCTGCCAAGCCTCCTGCACCGTCTACCAAGCCTTGCTGCAAGCCTCCTGTCTTCCAAGCCTCCTGCACCGTCTACCAAGCCTCCTGCACCGTCTACCAAGCCTCCTGCACCGTCTTCCAAGCCTCCTGCACCGTCTACCAAGCCTCCTGCACCGTCTTCCAAGCCTCCTGCACCGTCTACCAAGCCTTCTGCACCGTCTTCCAAGCCTCCTGCACCGTCTACCAAGCCTCCTGCACCGTCTACCAAGCCTCCTGCACCGTCTTCCAAGCCTCCTGCACCGTCTACCAAGCCTCCTGCACCGTCTACCAAGCCTCCTGCACCGTCTACCAAGCCTCCTGCACCGTCTACCAAGCCTCCTGCACCGTCTACCAAGCCTCCTGCACCGTCTACCAAGCCTCCTGCACCGTCTACCAAGCCTCCTGCACCGTCTACCAAGCCTCCTGCACCGTCTGCCAAAGCCTCCTGCACGTCGTCTACCAAGCCTCCTGCACCGTCTACCAAGCCTCCTGCACCGTCTACCAAGCCTCCTGCACCGTCTACCAAGCCTCCTGCACCGTCTACCAAGCCTCCTGCACCGTCTGCCAAGCCTCCTGCACCGTCTGCCAAGCCTCCTGCACCGTCTACCAAGCCTGCACCGTCTACCAAGCCTCCTGCACCGTCTGCCAAGCCTCCTGCACCGTCTGCCAAGCCTCCTGCACCTACCAAGCCTCCTGCTCCTACCAAGTCTCCTGCACCGTCTGCCAAGCCTCCTGCACCTTCTACCAAGCCTCCTGCACTGTCTGCCAAGCCTCCTGCACCGTCTGCCAAGCCTCCTGCACCGTCTGCCAAGCCTCCTGCACCGTCTACCAAGCCTCCTGCACCGTCTGTCAAGCCTCCTGCACCTACCAAGCCTCCTGCACCGTCTGCCAAGCCTCCTGCACCGTCTACCAAGCCTCCTGCACCGTCTGCCAAGCCTCCTGCACTGTCTACCAAGCCTCCTGCACCGTCTACCAAGCCTCCTGCACCGTCTGCCAAGCCTCCTGCACCGTCTGCCAAGCCTCCTGCACTGTCTGCCAAGCCTCCTGCACTGTCTGCCAAGCCTCCTGCACTGTCTGCCAAGCCTCATGCACTGTCTGCCAAGCCTCCTGCACTGTCTACCAAGCCTCCTGCACCGTCTACCAAGCCTCTTGTGTTCATAAGTAATAATTTAAGTGAACAAGTCTGGTACGAATCCCTCCAGTATCTTCCAGGTGTAGATTATGATGTATCTTTCTTGCCTCTGTTCTAAGGAGTACAGTCTAGGTGCTTCAAGTACTCCCAGTAATTCAGGTGCTGGACTGAGTTTATAGCAGCTCTGAAGGTTCTCTGTACATTTTTCAGCTCACCAGGAGGCTGTTAACACACAGCAATATTCCAGCCTAGAGAGAATCTTTGGTTTGGCATCTGTTGTTTTGAACGTTCTAGTTATCCAACCTATCATTCTCTAGTTGCGATAATAACATTGTTTAGCTTCTTGAAGGTGAGATGTTCTGATATTATCACTTGCAAAACATTGAACATATTTTTTCGTTACCCACTCATGTGACAGGAGGGTAGTGCCTCTCTGATGCTGTCTACCATCCTACTACCTGGAGATGACGTAGGGGTATCGTGGGGGAGGTACCAGGTAGATGGGACAGGGATGGAGGTACCAGCTGCAGCAGTATTTACAGCAGCAGTTAACACCTCACTGCTCATTGGCGTAGGACCTGCTAGGTCTGGTCTGAGACCTGACCATGGGGACGTAGGACCTGATAGACGTGGTCTGGGACCTAACCGTGAGGACGTACGACATGAGTTATATAATCTATTTTCACAGTGACTTCGTCTAAGTGTTAGAGTAAGCAGTGGTTGTACTCCACACTTGTGTAACTTCAGTGTTGCAAGGACCACTCTGAAGCTCACATTCAGAAGCTTTAGCAGGCCAATCAGAACACAGTATTAATATTACCTCTAGTTAACAGGTAAAGAGACCAATCAGAAGACAGTGTTAATATTGTCTCTAGTTAATAGGTAGACCAATCAGAAGACTGTTAATATTGCTTCTAGTTAATAGGTAAACAGACCAATCAGAAGACAGTGTTAATAGTGTCTCTAGTTAATAGGTAGACCAATCAGAAGACCGTTAATATTGCTTCTAGTTAATAAGTAAACAGACCAATCAGAAGACAGTGTTAATATTGTCTCTAGTTAATAGGTAGACCAATCAGAAGACTGTTAATATTGTCTCTAGTTAATAGGTAGACCAATCAGAAGACTGTTAATATTGCTTCTAGTTAATAGGTAAACAGACCAATCAGAAGACAGTGTTAATATTGTCTCTAGTTAATAGGTAGACCAATCAGAAGACCGTTAATATTGCTTCTAGTTAATAAGTAAACAGACCAATCAGAAGACAGTGTTAATATTGTCTCTAGTTAATAGGTAGACCAATCAGAAGACTGTTAATATTGCTTCTAGTTAATAAGTAAACAGACCAATCAGAAGACTGTTAATATTGCTTCTAGTTAATAGGTAAACAGACCAATCAGGTATTAACTCCATCCTGAAGAGAGTAAGGAACTGAGATGTGGAGTAAGTCACTCTTACAGTCACTCATAAGTAACACCAGTCTGTGTGTTGCTAGAACTTGACAAGTGTATTGCTTTCTATGTTGCGCCTTTGATGTTACTTAATACACAGTACTTTTATACTTATTACTGTATTCTTAAGTGGAGGGCATGGGGGGGGTATTAAGTGGTCTGTAGGGAGGTGGAGGAGGTATTTCAAGTGGTCAGGTGCTCACCCAGGGGAGAGTAAACAGTGGCCTTATCTCAGGGTATGACAACTCCCGGAGGTTGTATGGTGGAGCACCACCAGTGTTGTATTGGGATGGTGAAGCACCACCAGTGTTGTATTGGGATGGTGAAGAACCACCAGTGTTGTATTGGGATGGTGAAGCACCACCAGTGTTGTATTGGGATGGTGAAGCACCACCAGTGTTGTATTGGGATGGCGGAGCACCACCAGTGTTGTATGGGGTAGTGAAGCACCACCATTGTTGTATGGGGAGGTGAAGCACCACCAGTGATGTATGGGGAGGTGAAGCACCACCAGTGTTGTATGGGGAGGTGAATCACCACCAGTGTTGTATGGGGTAGTGAAGCACCACCAGTGTTGTATGGGGTAGTGAAGCACCACCAGTGTTGTATGGGGTAGTGAAGCACCACCAGTGTTGTATGGGGTAGTGAAGCACCACCAGTGTTGTATGGGGAGGTGAAGCACCACCAGTGATGTATGGGGTAGTGAAGCACCACCAGTGTTGCATGGAATGGTGAAGCACCACCAGTGTTGTATGGGGAGGTGAAGCACCACCAGTGTTGTATGGGGAGGTGAAGCACCACCAGTGTTGTATGGGGAGGTGAAGCACCACCAGTGTTGTATGGGGTGGTGAAGCACCACCAGTGTTGTATGGGGGTAGTGAAGCACCACCAGTGTTGTATGGGGTAGTGAAGCACCACCAGTATTGCATGGGGTGGTGAAGCACCACCAGTGTTGTATGGGGAGGTGAAGCACCACCAGTGTTGTATGGGGAGGTGAAGCACCACCAGTGTTGTATGGGGAGGTGAAGCACCACCAGTGTTGTATGGGGAGGTGAAGCACCACCAGTGTTGTATGGGGAGGTGAAGCACCACCAGTGTTGTATGGGGTGGTGAAGCACCACCAGTGTTGTATGGGGTAGTGAAGCACCACCAGTATTTGTATGGGGTAGTGAAGCACCACCAGTGTTGTATGGGGTGGTGAAGCACTACCAGTGTTGTATGGAGTGGTGAAGCACCACCAGTGTTGTATGGGGAGGTGAAGCACCACCAGTGTTGTATGGGGAGGTGAAGCACCACCAGTGTTGTATGGGGAGGTGAAGCACCACCAGTGTTGTATGGGGAGGTGAAGCACAACCAGTGTTGTATGGGGTGGTGAAGCACCACCAGTGTTGTATGGGGAGGTGAAGCACCACCAGTGTTGTATGGAGTGGTGAAGCACCACCAGTGTTGTATGGGGAGGTGAAGCACCACCAGTGTTGTATGGGGAGGTGAAGCACCACCAGTGTTGTATGGGGAGGTGAAGCACCACCAGTGTTGTATGGAGTAGTGAAGCACCACCAGTGTTGTATGGAATGGTGAAGCACCACCAGTGTTGTATGGGGAGGTGAAGCACCACCAGTGTTGTATGGGGAGGTGAAGCACCACCAGTGTTGTATGGGGAGGTGAAGCACCAGTGTTGTATGGGGAGGTGAAGCACCACCAGTGTTGTATGGGGAGGTGAAGCACCACCAGTGTTGTATGGGGAGGTGAAGCACCACCAGTGTTGTATGGGCTAGTGAAGCACCATTGTATGGGGAGGTGAAGCACCAACAGTGTTGTATGGGGAGGTGAAGCACCACCAGTGTTGTATGGGGAGGTGAAGCACCACCAGTGTTGTATGGGCTAGTGAAGCACCATTGTATGGGGTAGTGAAGCACCACCAGTGTTTTATGGGGTAGTGAAGCACCAGGGTTGTATGGGGTGGTGAAGCACCACCAGTGTTGTATGGGGTGGTGAAGCACCACCAGTGTTGTATGGGGAGGTGAAGCACCACCAGTGTTGTATGGGGTAGTGAAGCACCACCAGTGTTGTATGGGGTAGTGAAGCACCACCAGTGTTGTATGGGGTAGTGAAGCACCACCAGTGTTGTATGGGGTAGTGAAGCACCACCAGGGTTGTATTAGGTGGTGAAGCACCACCAGTGTTGTAGGGGAGGTGAAGCACCACCAGTGTTGTATGGGGTAGTGAAGCACCACCAGTGTTGTATGGGGTAGTGAAGCACCACCAGTGTTGGGGTGTCCCTGGAACCTTTGGTATACCTTTGATAAGTTTCCAGTCTTTCTACTCCCGGAGCCTGGCCTCATATGAACCAGGCTCGTCTGGTGCTAGCCTGGCCAACCAGGCTGTTGCTGCTGGAGACCCACTGGTCCACATATCTATCACAGCCTGGTTCTCCACCTCTCCTCTTTCTCCCGTCCTCTTCTCTCTTACCCTTCCTCTCTACTTCCCTCCAGTGGTTAACTCCACCCACTGTCAGTGGAGGGCCAGTGGGAGACGCCCAGCACACTGCAGATTTACATGTTGATGGACACCCCTTAGGGACGGGTGGGGGAGAGGGGAAGTGGCAAAAGGGGGGGAATGGTCATATTGAAGGGAAGAAGGAGGGAGGGGAGGTGTGGGAAGCCAGGGAGGGGTTACCAGCCACTTAGTATTACTAATGAGGGAGTGATGGAACACTGGTAGGGGTTACCAGCCACTTAGTATTGCTAATGAGGGAGTGGTGGAACACTGGTAGGGGTTACCAGCCACTTAGTATTACTAATGAGGGAGTGGTGGAACACTGGTAGGGGTTACTAACCGCTTAGCATTACTAATGAGGGAGTAATGGAACACTGGTAGGGGTTACCAGCCACTTAGTATTACTAATGAGGGAGTGGTGGAACACTGGTAGGGGTTACCAGCCGCTTAGTATTACTAATGAGGGAGTGGTGGAACACTGGTAGGGGTTACCAGCCACTTAGTGTTACTAATGAGGGAGTGGTGGAACACTGGTAGGGGTTACCAGCCGCTTAGTATTATTAATGAGGGAGTGGTGGAACAATGGTACTGGTTACCAGCCACTTAGTGTTACTAATGAGGGAGTGGTGGAACAATGGTACTGGTTACCAGCCACTTAGCATTACTAATGAGGGAGTGGTGGAACACTGGTAGGGGTTACCAGCCACTTAGTGTTACTAATGAGAGGTGAGGAAACGTTGGTAGGAATACCTGGTAAAGTTGACAGATGAGTAACTTGTCAACACATAGAACTGAAATCTAACACAAGAGGCTTGGCAGACAGTGCAGGATTCCTCTGTCAGCATAGTTGCTGATCCCCTTACATGTGTTGTATAGCTTATCTGAGTATCATAGTACCATCCATATGTTTTATATATGTGATCCTTTACTAGGCCTAGTGACTGTGTGACGTCACGTGATGCGCATGTGTGCGCGAGTACCTCTGTAACTTCCTCAGTCCACGCTTAGACCTACCAGGCAGCTACAGGCAGGCTGGGCTCCCTTACCACAGTCTGACAATATATAGTGTTACCATCCAACAAGTGTGTATATCTTCAACCATTATATCTCCTTTCGAACCTCCACGACACCTCCAGTGGAAAACAGGGAAGTGAGGAGTACACTGAGAACTCAATAAGTGTAAGGGGACCACGACTTCTCAGAGTCCTCCCAACGTGAATAAGGGGAATTACCAACAGACCCCTGGCTGCCTTCAAGACCCCTGGCTGCCTTCAAGACCCTTGACTGCCTTCAAGACCCTTGACTGCCTTCAAGACCCCTGGCTGCCTTCAAGACCCCTGGCTGCCTTCAAGACCCCTGGCTGCCTTCAAGACCCTTGACTGCTTTCAAGACCCTTGACTGCTTTCAAGACCCTTGACTGCCTTCAAGACCCCTGGCTGCCTTCAAGACCCCTGGCTGCCTTCAAGACCCCTGGCTGCCTTCAAGATCCCTGGCTGCCTTCAAGACCCCTGGCTGCCTTCAAGACCCCTGGCTGCCTTCAAGACTCCTGGCTGCTTTCAAGAGGGAGCTGAATAAGTTCAAGGTAGTTCCTGATCAGAAAGGCTGTGAAAGGTGATCACCAACAGCCTGGTCGATCATGTCAGTAGTCAGGAGGCCTGGTCTAGGACCAGATCGCGGGGGCGCAGACCTGCGGAAGTAATCACAGGTGACTTACAGGTGTGTGTGTAAGTTTATTCAGATATACACAGATACACTTACATAGATTATCATACATAGCAGCATATGTGTAGACAACCTGGGATAACCCAAAAAAGTCAGACAGAGTGACTTATTTCCATTGGGGTCCTTTTACCTTATTATTATAATATAAAGGTTATAATATTTTCTTATTATTCTATAATGAAGATAACATCTTATTATCATACTAAAAAGACTATCTACTACACGAGGGTCATTAAGACTATCTACAATACGAGGATCATTAAGACTACAATACGAGGGTCATTAAGACTATCTACAATACGAGGGTCATTAAGACTATCTACAATACGAGGGTCATTAAGACTACAATACGAGGGTCATTAAGACTATCTACAATACGAGGGTCATTAAGACTATCTACAATACGAGGGTCATTAAGACTATCTACAATACGAGGATCATTAAGACTACAATACGAGGGTCATTAAGACTATCTACAATACGAGGGTCATTAAGACTATCTACAATACGAGGGTCATTAAGACTACAATACGAGGGTCATTAAGACTATCTACAATACGAGGATCATTAAGACTACAATACGAGGGTCATTAAGACTATCTACAATACGAGGGTCATTAAGACTACAATACGAGGGTCATTAAGACTACAATACGAGGGTCATTAAGACTACAATACGAGGGTCATTAAGACTATCTACAATACGAGGATCATTAAGACTACAATACGAGGGTCATTAAGACTATCTACAATACGAGGGTCATTAAGACTATCTACAATACGAGGGTCATTAAGACTACAATACGAGGGTCATTAAGACTATCTACAATACGAGGATCATTAAGACTATCTACAATACGAGGATCATTAAGACTACAATACGAGGGTCATTAAGACTATCTACAATACGAGGGTCATTAAGACTATCTACAATACGAGGATCATTAAGACTACAATACGAGGGTCATTAAGACTAGCTACAATACGAGGGCCATTAAGACTATCTACAATACGAGGGTCATTAAGACTACAATACGAGGGTCATTAAGACTATCTACAATACGAGGATCATTAAGACTATCTACAATACGAGGGTCATTAAGACTATCTACAATACGAGGGTCATTAAGACTAGCTACAATACGAGGGTCATTAAGACTATCTACAATACGAGGGTCATTAAGACTAGCTACAATACGAGGGTCATTAAGACTATCTACAATACGAGGGTCATTAAGACTATCTACAATACGAGGGTCATTAAGACTAGCTACAATACGAGGGTCATTAAGACTATCTACAATACGAGGGTCATTAAGACTATCTACAATACGAGGGTCATTAAGACTAGCTACAATACGAGGGTCATTAAGACTAGCTACAATACGAGGGTCATTAAGACTACAATACGAGGGTCATTAAGACTATCTACAATACGAGGATCATTAAGACTACAATACGAGGGTCATTAAGACTATCTACAATACGAGGGTCATTAAGACTATCTACATTACGAGGATCATTAAGACTACAATACGAGGGTCATTAAGACTATCTACAATACGAGGATCATTAAGACTACAATACGAGGGTCATTAAGACTATCTACAATACGAGGATCATTAAGACTACAATACGAGGGTCATTAAGACATAGACTATCTACAATACGAGGGTCATTAAGACTATCTACAATACGAGGATCATTAAGACTACAATACGAGGGTCATTAAGACTATCTACAATACGAGGGTCATTAAGACTATCTACAATACGAGGATCATTAAGACTATCTACAATACGAGGATCATTAAGACTACAATACGAGGGTCATTAAGACTATCTACAATACGAGGGTCATTAAGACTACAATACGAGGGTCATTAAGACTATCTACAATACGAGGGTCATTACTAGGAATAAGGTAAAATTTACACGTATGTTAGCTAAAAAATAGAAAATCATTCCCCTCCCTTTCTGTAGCTACATTCATCAGACACCTTTTGGCAGTCTTCTTGAACTGGTTCATGCTATGACTGGCTTTGACATGTGTGTGTGTGTGTGTGTGTGTGTGTGTGTGTGTGTGTGTGTGTGTGTGCAGAACGCCTACCACTGGACACAGGGGACACACACACACTGGCTCAGGTCAAGCGTGAGGTCATTTTTTCTAATAAAGGTCAGAGGTGGAGGTCACGGGGTCATATTTTTTGCCAATGGTTACTATTTGTGTGGGTCCCGGTGGAGAGAGCATAGGGTCGAGGATTCTGACCTCCCTAAGCGTGTAGACTTTTAACTTCATCAAAATGGGAACACCAGCAGTGTGTTGCTACACTATTCTGTATGATAGTTACATTGTGGGAACACTAGCAGTGTGTTCCTACACTATTCTGTATGATAGTTACATTGTGGGAACACCAGCAGTGTGTTGCTACACTATTCTATAAGATAGATTGTGGGATCACCAGGAGTGTGTTGCTACACTCGGAGACTTCAGAAGTATCAGTCTGAGTTGTACAGGAAGATTCTTAGTCTTATCCCAGATCTATACACTGCTATAGCATGCTGGAGTGAGAGATATGGGAGGTAGTGTAAAATAAACCCAGTGAAAAATAGGGGTACCCTGGGCACAATAAGGGAACACTGTATCAACATTCGTGGTTTAAAACTATTCATCACCTTACCAGAAGATATCAAGAAACACTGCTGGAACAAGTGTACAAGTCTTCAAGAAGAAACACTACTGGAACAAGTGTAGAAGTCTTCAGAAGAAACACTGCTGGAACAAGTGTAGAAGTCTTCAAGAAGAAACACTGCTGGAACAAGTGTAGAAGTCTTCAAGAAGAAACACTGCTGGAACAAGTGTAGAAGTCTTCAAGAAGAAACACTGCTGGAACAAGTGTACAAGTCTTCAAGAAGAAACACTGCTGGAACAAGTGTACAAGTCTTCAAGAAGAAACACTGCTGGAACGAGTGTACGAGTCTTCAAGAAGAAACACTGCTAAGAAACACTGCTGGAACAAGTGTAGAAGTCTTCAAGAAGAAACACTGCTGGAACAAGTGTACAAGTCTTCAAGAAGAAACACTGCTGGAACAAGTGTACAAGTCTTCAAGAAGAAACACTGCTGGAACAAGTGTACAAGTCTTCAAGAAGAAACACTGCTGGAACAAGTGTAGAAGTCTTCAAGAAGAAACACTGCTGGAACAAGTGTACAAGTCTTCAAGAAGAAACACTGCTGGAACAAGTGTACAAGTCTTCAAGAAGAAACACTGCTGGAACAAGTGTACAAGTCTTCAAGAAGAAACACTGCTGGAACAAGTGTACAAGTCTTCAAGAAGAAACACTGCTGGAACAAGTGTACAAGTCTTCAAGAAGAAACACTGCTGGAACAAGTGTACAAGTCTTCAAGAAGAAACACTGCTGGAACAAGTGTACAAGTCTTCAAGAAGAAACACTGCTGGAACAAGTGTACAAGTCTTCAAGAAGAAACACTGCTGGAACAAGTGTACAAGTCTTCAAGAAGAAACACTGCTGGAACAAGTGTACAAGTCTTCAAGAAGAAACACTGCTGGAACAAGTGTACAAGTCTTCAAGAAGAAACACTGCTGGAACAAGTGTACAAGTCTTCAAGAAGAAACACTGCTGGAACAAGTGTACAAGTCTTCAAGAAGAAACACTGCTGGAACAAGTGTACAAGTCTTCAAGAAGAAACACTGCTGGAACAAGTGTACAAGTCTTCAAGAAGAAACACTGCTGGAACAAGTGTACAAGTCTTCAAGAAGAAACACTGCTGGAACAAGTGTACAAGTCTTCAAGAAGAAACACTGCTGGAACAAGTGTACAAGTCTTCAAGAAGAAACACTGCTGGAACAAGTGTACAAGTCTTCAAGAAGAAACACTGCTGGAACAAGTGTACAAGTCTTCAAGAAGAAACACTGCTGGAACAAGTGTACAAGTCTTCAAGAAGAAACACTGCTGGAACAAGTGTACAAGTCTTCAAGAAGAAACACTGCTGGAACAAGTGTACAAGTCTTCAAGAAGAAACACTGCTGGAACAAGTGTACAAGTCTTCAAGAAGAAACACTGCTGGAACAAGTGTACAAGTCTTCAAGAAGAAACACTGCTGGAACAAGTGTACAAGTCTTCAAGAAGAAACACTGCTGGAACAAGTGTACAAGTCTTCAAGAAGAAACACTGCTGGAACAAGTGTACAAGTCTTCAAGAAGAAACACTGCTGGAACAAGTGTACAAGTCTTCAAGAAGAAACACTGCTGGAACAAGTGTACAAGTCTTCAAGAAGAAACACTACTGGAACAAGTGTACAAGTCTTCAAGAAGAAACACTGCTGGAACAAGTGTACAAGTCAGATAAGATAAGATTTCGTTCGGATTTTTAACCCCGGAGGGTTAGCCACCCAGGATAACCCAAGAAAGTCAGTGCGTCATCGAGGACTGTCTAACTTATTTCCATTGGGGTCCTTAATCTTGTCCCCCAGGATGCGACCCACACCAGTCGACTAACACCCAGGTACCTATTTGCTGCTAGGTGAACAGGACAACAGGTGTAAGGAAACGTGTCGAAATGTTTCCACCCGCCGGGAATCGAACCCGGGCCCTCCGTGTGTGAAGCGGGAGCTTTAGCCACCAGGCCAAGAAGAAACACTACTGGAACAAGTGTACAAGTCTTCAAGAAGAAACACTGCTGGAACAAGTGTACAAGTCTTCAAGAAGAAACACTGCTGGAACAAGTGTACAAGTCTTCAAGAAGAAACACTGCTGGAACAAGTGTACAAGTCTTCAAGAAGAAACACTGCTGGAACAAGTGTACAAGTCTTCAAGAAGAAACACTGCTGGAACAAGTGTACAAGTCTTCAAGAAGAAACACTGCTGGAACAAGTGTACAAGTCTTCAAGAAGAAACACTGCTGGAACAAGTGTACAAGTCTTCAAGAAGAAACACTGCTGGAACAAGTGTACAAGTCTTCAAGAAGAAACACTGCTGGAACATGTGTAGAAGTCTTCAAGAAGAAACACTGCTGGAACTACAAGAAACTGGACAAGTACCTCCACCCAGTACCAGATCAACCAGGCTGTGATGGATACTTGGACCAGCGGGCCACCAGCAGCAACAGCCTGGTTGACTACCATGATAACTTCACAATATCGTCCAGGATAACTAGCACCATGCCATGATAATCTAAGCACTCTATCAACGGCAGGTGATTGTTGACAGCTGGGTTAATTATCCCCTCGTTAATCACCTTTGGTTGGATAAGGTGAATATCTCTCGCTCTCTCTCTCTCTCTCTCTCTCTCTCTCTCTCTCTCTCTCTCTCTCTCTCTCTAATCTCCATTCGCCTTCATTACCTGTTTATTTTCTCTCACCATCTCCACCAACACTACTCCAGTCACCACCACCACCACAACAACCACCATCACCACCACCACAACCACCATTACCACCACAACCACCATCACCACCACAACAACCACCATCACCACCACAACAACCATCATCACCACAACCACCATCATCACCACAACCACCATCACCACCACAACCACCATCACCCCCACAACCACCATCACCACCACAACCACCATCACCACCACAACAACCATCATCACCACAACAACCATCATCACCACAACCACCATCACCACCACAACCACCATCACCACCACAACCACCATCACCCCCACAACCACCATCACCACCACAACCACCATCACCCCCACAACCACCATCACCACCACAACCACCATCACCACCACAACAACCACCATCACCACCACAACAACCATCACCACCACAACCACCATCACCACAACCACCATCATCACCACAACCACCATCACCACCACAACAACCACCATCACCACCACAACAACCATCATCACCACAACCACCATCATCACCACAACCACCATCATCACCACAACCACCATCACCACCACAACAACCACCATCACCACCACAACCACCATCACCACCACAACAACCACCATCACCACCACAACCACCACCACCACAACAACCACCATCACCACCACAACAACCATCATCACCACAACCACCATCACCACAACCACCATCACCACCACAACCACCATCACCACAACAACCACCATCACCACAACAACCACCACCACCACCACAACAACCACCATCACCACCACAACAACCATCATCACCACAACAACCACCACCACCACCACAACAACCACCATCACCACCACAACAACCACCATCACCACAACAACCACCACCACCACCACCACAACAACCACCATCACCACCACAACAACCACCATCACCACAACAACCACCATCACCACAACAACCATCATCACCACAACCACCATCATCACCACAACCACCATCACCACAACAACCACCACCACCACCACCACAACCACCACCACCACCACAACAACCACCATCACCACGACAACCACCACCACAACAACCACCATCACCACCACAACAACCACCACCACCACCACAACAACCACCATCACCACAACAACCACCACCACCACAACAACCACCACCACCACCACCACCACAACAACCACCATCACCACCACAACAACCACCATCACCACCACAACCACCACCACCACAACAACCACCACAACAACCACCATCACCACCACAACAACCACCATCACCACCACAACAACCACCATCACCACCACAACAACCACCATCACCACCACAACAACCACCATCACCACCACAACAACCACCACCACAACAACCACCACCACAACAACCACCACCACCACAACAACCACCATCACCACCACAACAACCACCATCACCACCACAACAACCACCATCACCACCACAACCACCATCACCACCACAACAACCACCATCACCACCACAACTACAAACACTCAAATCTTAAATTTGTCAGTAAAATTCTTTATAATATCTTCCTGAGTACCTTCACCTCATTCCCCCCTCCCCTCCCTATCTCCCCCTCCCATTACCACCCCTTCCGTCACCCACTGACCCCCTCCCTAACTCCCCCTCCCATTACCACCCCTTCCTTCACCCACTGACCCCCTCCCTAACTCCCCCTCCCATTACCACCCCTTCCTTCACCCACCGACCCCCTCCCTCACTAACAATGGTCACCCTCCCCCTCCCTTTACAATCCATTCCCTAAATGGTCCATCCAGACCTATTTGACGTGTCTTGAGGGAGGCTGTTCAGACCTATGCCCAGGACACACACACACACACACACACACACACACACACACACACACACACACACACACACACACACACACACACACACACACACACACACACAGAGGAGCTTGGACTCGACCCCTGCAACCTCAACTAGGTGAGTACACACACACGTACGTCAGGCCCATACTGGAGTACGCAGCACCAGTTTGGAATCCACACCTGGTCAAAAACGTCGAGAAATTAGAGAAAGTGCAAAGGTTTGCAACAAGACTAGTCCCAGAGCTAGGGGATTGTCCTACGAAGAAAGATTAAGGAAAATTGGCTTGACGACACTGGAGGACAAGAGGGTCAGGGGAGACATGATAACGACATACAAAATACTGCATGGAATAGACAAGGTGGACAGAGAACAGGATGTTCCATAGATGGGACACAGAAACAAGGGGTCACAATTGGAAGTTGAAGACTCAGATGAATCAAAGGGATGTTAGGAAGTATTTCTTCAGTCAGAGTTGTCAGGCTGTGGAATAGCCTAGCAAGTGAGGTAGTGGAGGCGGGAACCATACACAGTTTTAAGACGAGGTTTGATAAAGCTCATGGAGCAGGGAGAGGACCCAGTAGCATTCAGAGAAGAGGCGGGGCCAGGAGCTATGGCTCAACCCCTGCAACCACAAATAGGTGAGTGCACACACAAAGGCTGTTTATTACTATTATTATTATTATTATTATTATTATTGGTTTTACACGTGTCCGTAGTGAGTGTCTGGTTGTGTCATCATCTCCTGACGGTCTTGATGGTGACATTTATGAGCGAGGGGCGTCCCTCAGGGCTAGTTCTGTGTCCTTTCTATGCCCCTGCTGTTAGTTCCTGTTACTGCTGTTGCTCTCCTCCTTATATACCAGTGCTACTGCTGTAACAGCAGCTGCTGCTGTTACTGCTGCTGCTGTTACTGCTGCTGCTGCTGTTACTGCTACTGCTGCTGTTACTGTTACTGCTACTGCTGCTGTTACTGTTACTGCTGCTGTTACTGCTGCTGCTGTTACTGCTGCTGCTGTTACTGCTGCTGTTACTGCTACTGCTGCTGTTACTGCTGCTGCTACTCTCGCATCTACTGGTTCTGATGCTGCTATACTTGGAGTATATCTGGAGCTACAGTAGTGGAGTGTTAACTTGAGCTGGCAGACATCAGTAGTGTAATGAGGATAATGTCAAACATACCTGGAGTTTACCTGGAGAGGGTTACGGGGGTCAACGCCCCCGTGGTTCGGTTTGAGACCAGGCTTCATGGTGGATCAGGGCCTGATCAACCAGGCTGCTACTGCTGGTCTCATGCAAACTGACGTACGAACCACAGCCCGGTTGGTCAGGTACTGACTTCAGCTGCCTGTCCAGTGTGGGTTAGTAAATAGAGATGGTTATTGTAAGATAGTGTGATGTTCTTGTATGTGTGTGTGTGAATGTGGTGTCTGTTAGTAGTAGTAGTAGTAGTAGTAGTAGTGGTAGTAGTAGTAGTGGTAGTAGTAGTAGTGGTAGTAGTAGTAATGGTTATTGTAAGATAGTGTGATGTTATTGTATCTGTGTGTGTGTGTGAATGTGGTGTCTGTTAGTAGTAGTAGAAGTAGTAGTAGTAGTGGTAGTAGTGGTAGTAGTAGTAATGGTTATTGTAAGATAATGTGTGATGTTATTGTATCTGTGTGTGTGTGTGAATGTGGTGTCTGTTAGTAGTAGTAGTAGTGGTGGTGGTAGTGGTACTAGTAGTGGTAGTAATAGTGGTAGTAGTAGTGGTAGTAGTAGTAGTAATAGTGGTAGTAGTAGTGGTAGTAATAGTGGTAGTAGTAGTGGTAGTAGTAGTAGTAGTAATAGTAGTAGTGGTAGTAGTAGTAGTAGTAGTAGTGGTGGTAGTAGCAGTAGTAGTAGTAGTGGTGGTAGTAGTAGTAGTAGTGGTAGTAGTAGTAATGGTGGTAGTAGTAGCAGTAGTAGTAGTAGTAGTAGTAGTAGCAGTAGTAGCAGCAGCAACAGTAGTAGTAAGCAGTACTGGTACAGTGGATGCCGCTACAGTGGTACACTGGTCATTACGACACTGATGATAGTTTATGTTGTGTGTTGAGGGGAGAATTAGTGGAGGGGTGGGAAGGAGAGAGAGGGGGGAGGGGTAGATGTAAGGGAGTGGAAGAGAAAGAAGAGAATGGGTGTATTTGATTATTCTGACAGCTCTCTCTCTCTCTCTCTCTCTCTCAACATTATCACACGACCTTTACCATAATTCTCTCTAAGTCTCCTCTACACCATCTTCATCACGTTTTCTCCTCTCCCTTCATACACACAAATCCCAAAGTGTGTATGTTCCTGCTGGCTTGTATACTTTACCTGTATTCTTCTCTATATATGTATTTTTCACCTATGTATCCGTATGTGTAGAGACAGAGCTGGGGGGGGTATGGGTGAAGGGGGGGTTAAAGGTCATATGGTCACTAATGAAGGTTTTAAAGGCTGGAGGAAGCTAAGTTTGATGACTTTAAGGTCATTCGAGGTCAAGGTCATTGTTTAGATGGAAAGGTCATTAAGTTCACTAGGTCACTAGATCACTCACAGGTCACTGGGTCACTCGGAAAGGTCACTAGGTTACTCAGAAAGGTAAGTAGGTCACTTAAAAAGTCGCTAGGTTATTCAGAAAGGTCACATAGGTCACACAAAGGTCGTTAGGTTACTTAAGTCCCTCAGAAAGACCACTAGTCACACAAAGGTCACTCAGGTCACTAGATTACTTAGGTTACTAGGCCACTCAGAAAGGTCACTAAATTACTTAGGTTACTAGGTCACTCAGAAAGGTCACTAGGTCACTCAAAGGTCACCAGGTCACTTGGAAAGGTTACTAGGTCACTCAGAAAAGTCACTAGTCACACAGAGGTCAAAAGGTCACTCAGAAAGGTCACCAGGTCACTCAAAAATCCTTCTGGATCATTTTCACTTGAAATCCGCCTGTCAGATTCTAGTTATAAGATAACAGGTAAATCTTACTGTATCCCTGTATCTCCTAACCCCAGTCGGCTGGGCCTCATTGCATGCGATTGGAATAGTACAGAGTGCGGCATGAATTGATGTGCTGAAGGTTTAAAAACGATCGGAAGAAGCACTCACAAGTTTTTGTGGAAGTTATCCCAGCCGTTCCAGGATGCTAGGAATGTGTTTAACAACTTTGTTCATAGGGCACCTGGAGAGGCCACTTGTTCCAAGAATTTGGTCCTAGTTACCGTGCACAGGTGTTGAGAGTTTGAAGCCGATAGGATGAGTCGTTCTAGAATTGTAAGAGAATTAAAATTTACAACTTTAAACGGGGATAACTGAAGGTCTGTATCCCCAGGGGATACCTGAAGGTCCACTGTATCCCCCTGGGGATACCTGATGTGTGGAGATGAAGAGAGACTGCATCTCTCAGGACGCTACCAGGGATGCTGTCTGATAGACGTTACTAGGGATGCTGTTTAATAGATGTTACTAGGGATACTGTCTGATAGACGCTACTAGGGATGCTGTCTGATAGACGCTACTAGGGATGCTCTCTGATAGACGCTACCAGGGATGCTGTCTGATAGACGCTACCAGGGATGCTGTCTGACAGACGTGTCCTCTGACAGACACGTGTCGAAGGTATCCTGGGTGGGTGTGTGGGCGTGATAGCGCTAGTTGATGTCAGTCACACGCCCACACTCACGCACGACTCCTGGACATCTGCTGGGGTTTTATCGTAGCGCTGGTCGTAGCATTGACGGATCGTAGCGCTGGTTGTAGTGTTGACGGATCGTAGTGCTGGTCGTAGTGTTGACGGATCGTAGTGCTGGTCGTAGTGTTGACGGATCGTAGTGTTGGTCGTAGCGTTGACGGATCATAGCGCTGGTTGTAGCGTTGATGGCTCGTAGCGCTGGTTGTAGCGTTGATGGCTCGTAGTGCTGGTTGTAGCGTTGACGGATCGTAGTGCTGGTCGTAGTGTTGACGGATCGTAGTGCTGGTCGTAGTGTTGACGGATCGTAGTGCTGGTCGTAGTGTTGACGGATCGTAGTGTTGGTCGTAGCGTTGACGGATCATAGCGCTGGTTGTAGCGTTGATGGCTCGTAGCGCTGGTTGTAGCGTTGATGGCTCGTAGTGCTGGTTGTAGCGTTGACGGATCGTAGTGCTGGTCGTAGTGTTGACGGATCGTAGTGCTGGTCGTAGTGTTGCCGGATCGTAGTGCTGGTCGTAGTGTTGCCGGATCGTAGTGCTGGTCGTAGTGTTGCCGGATCGTAGTGCTGGTCTTAGTGTTGCCGGATCGTAGTGTTGCCGGATCGTAGTGCTGGTCGTAG
>NC_091370.1:18239114-18249114 GCF_038502225.1 Cherax quadricarinatus
GTCGTTAATGTTGAACAAGGGTCGTTAATGTTGAACAAGGGTCGTTAATGCTGAACAAGGGTCGTTAATGCTGAACAAGGGTCGTTAATGTTGAACAAGGGTCGTTAATGTTGAACAAGGGTCGTTAATGTTGAACAAGGGTCGTTAATGTTGAACAAGGGTCGTTAATGTTGAACAAGGGTCGTTAATGTTGAACAAGGGTCGTTAATGTTGAACAAGGGTCGTTAATGTTGAACAAGGGTCGTTAATGTTGAACAAGGGTTGTTAATGTTGAACAAGGGTCGTTAATGCTGAACAAGGGTCGTTAATGCTGAACAAGGGTCGTTAATGCTGAACAAGGGTCGTTAATGTTGAACAAGGGTCGTTAATGTTGAACAAGGGTCGTTAATGTTGAACAAGGGTCGTTAATGTTGAACAAGGGTCGTTAATGTTGAACAAGGGTCGTTAATGTTGAACGAGGGTCGTTAATGTTGAACAAGGGTCGTTAATGCTGAACAAGGGTCGTTAATGCTGAACAAGGGTCGTTAATGTTGAACAAGGGTCGTTAATGTTGAACAAGGGTCGTTAATGCTGAACAAGGGTCGTTAATGTTGAACAAGGGTCGTTAATGTTGAACAAGGGTCGTTAATGTTGAACAAGGGTCGTTAATGTTGAACAAGGGTCGTTAATGCTGAACAAGGGTCGTTAATGTTGAACAAGGGTCGTTAATGTTGAACAAGGGTCGTTAATGCTGAACAAGGGTCGTTAATGCTGAACAAGGGTCGTTAATGTTGAACAAGGGTCGTTAATGTTGAACAAGGGTCGTTAATGTTGAACAAGGGTCGTTAATGCTGAACAAGGGTCGTTAATGTTGAACAAGGGTCGTTAATGTTGAACAAGGGTCGTTAATGTTGAACAAGGGTCGTTAATGTTGAACAAGGGTCGTTAATGTTGAACAAGGGTCGTTAATGTTGAACAAGGGTCGTTAATGCTGAACAAGGGTCGTTAATGCTGAACAAGGGTCGTTAATGCTGAACAAGGGTCGTTAATGTTGAACAAGGGTCGTTAATGTTGAACAAGGGTCGTTAATGTTGAACAAGGGTCGTTAATGTTGAACAAGGGTCGTTAATGTTGAACAAGGGTCGTTAATGTTGAACAAGGGTCGTTAATGCTGAACAAGGGTCGTTAATGCTGAACAAGGGTCGTTAATGCTGAACAAGGGTCGTTAATGTTGAACAAGGGTCGTTAATGTTGAACAAGGGTCGTTAATGCTGAACAAGGGTCGTTAATGTTGAACAAGGGTCGTTAATGTTGAACAAGGGTCGTTAATGCTGAACAAGGGTCGTTAATGCTGAACAAGGGTCGTTAATGCTGAACAAGGGTCGTTAATGCTGAACAAGGGTCGTTAATGTTGAACAAGGGTCGTTAATGTTGAACAAGGGTCGTTAATGCTGAACAAGGGTCGTTAATGCTGAACAAGGGTCGTTAATGCTGAACAAGGGTCGTTAATGCTGAACAAGGGTCGTTAATGTTGAACAAGGGTCGTTAATGCTGAACAAGGGTCGTTAATGCTGAACAAGGGTCGTTAATGTTGAACAAGGGTCGTTAATGTTGAACAAGGGTCGTTAATGTTGAACAAGGGTCGTTAATGCTGAACAAGGGTCGTTAATGCTGAACAAGGGTCGTTAATGCTGAACAAGGGTCGTTAATGCTGAACAAGGGTCGTTAATGCTGAACAAGGGTCGTTAATGCTGAACAAGGGTCGTTAATGTTGAACAAGGGTCGTTAATGTTGAACAAGGGTCGTTAATGCTGAACAAGGGTCGTTAATGCTGAACAAGGGTCGTTAATGCTGAACAAGGGTCGTTAAGGCTGAACAAGGGTCGTTAAGGCTGAACAAGGGTCGTTAATGCTGAACGTTAAGCTGAACGTTAAGGGTCGTTAATGCTGAACAAGGGTCGTTAATGCTGAACAAGGGTCGTTAAGGCTGAACAAGGGTCGTTAAGGCTGAACAAGGGTCGTTAAGGCTGAACAAGGGTCGTTAAGGCTGAACAAGGGTCGTTAATGCTGAACAAGGGTCGTTAATGCTGAACAAGGGTCGTTAAGGAACAAGGGTCGTTAATGCTGAACAAGGGTCGTTAATGCTGAACAAGGGTCGTTAATGCTGAACAAGGGTCGTTAATGGCTGAACAAGGGTCGTTAAGGCTGAACAAGGGTCGTTAATGCTGAACAAGGGTCGTTAATGGCTGAACAAGGGTCGTTAAGGCTGAACAAGGGTCGTTAATGCTGAACAAGGGTCGTTAAGGCTGAACAAGAGTCGTTAATGCTGAACAAGGGTCGTTAATGCTGAACAAGGGTCGTTAAGGCTGAACAAGGGTCGTTAATGCTGAACAAGGGTCGTTAATGCTGAACAAGGGTCGTTAATGCTGAACAAGGGTCGTTAAGGCTGAACAAGGGTCGTTAATGCTGAACAAGGGTCGTTAATGCTGAACAAGGGTCGTTAATGCTGAACAAGGGTCGTTAATGCTGAACAAGGGTCGTTAAGGCTGAACAAGGGTCGTAATGCTGAACAAGGGTCGTTAAGGCTGAACAAGGGTCGTTAAGGCTGAACAAGGGTCGTTAAGGCTGAACAAGGGTCGTTAAGGCTGAACAAGGGTCGTTAAGGCTGAACAAGGGTCGTTAATGCTGAACAAGGGTCGTTAAGGCTGAACAAGGGTCGTTAAGGCTGAACAAGGGTCGTTAATGCTGAACAAGGGTCGTTAATGCTGAACAAGGGTCGTTAATGCTGAACAAGGGTCGTTAATGCTGAACAAGGGTCGTTAATGCTGAACAAGGGTCGTTAAGGCTGAACAAGGGTCGTTAAGGCTGAACAAGGGTCGTTAAGGCTGAACAAGGGTCGTTAAGGCTGAACAAGGGTCGTTAATGCTGAACAAGGGTCGTTAAGGCTGAACAAGGGTCGTTAAGGCTGAACAAGGGTCGTTAAGGCTGAACAAGGGTCGTTAATGCTGAACAAGGGTCGTTAAGGCTGAACAAGGGTCGTTAAGGCTGAACAAGGGTCGTTAAGGCTGAACAAGGGTCGTTAAGGCTGAACAAGGGTCGTTAAGGCTGAACAAGGGTCGTTAATGCTGAACAAGGGTCGTTAAGGCTGAACAAGGGTCGTTAATGCTGAACAAGGGTCGTTAAGGCTAAACAAGGGTCGTTAAGGCTGAACAAGGGTCGTTAATGCTGAACAAGGGTCGTTAAGGCTGAACAAGGGTTGTTAAGGCTGAACAAGGGTTAAGGCTGAACAAGGGTCGTTAATGCTGAACAAGGGTCGTTAAGGCTGAACAAGGGTTAAGGCTGAACAAGGGTCGTTAATGCTGAACAAGGGTCGTTAAGGCTGAACAAGGGTTAAGTCTGAACAAGGGTTGTTAAGGCTGAACAAGGGTCGTTAAGGCTGAACAAGGGTCGTTAAGGCTGAACAAGGGTTGTTAAGGCTGAACAAGGGTTAAGGCTGAACAAGGGTCGTTAATGCTGAACAAGGGTCGTTAAGGCTGAACAAGGGTTAAGGCTGAACAAGGGTTGTTAAGGCTGAACAAGGGTCGTTAAGGCTGAACAAGGGTCGTTAAGGCTGAACAAGGGTTGTTAAGGCTGAACAAGGGTCGTTAAGGCTGAACAAGGGTCGTTAAGGCTGAACAAGGGTTAAGGCTGAACAAGGGTCGTTAAGGCTGAACAAGGGTCGTTAAGGCTGAACAAGGGTCGTTAAGACTGAACAAGGGTCGTTAAGGCTGAACAAGGGTTGTTAAGGCTGAACAAGGGTCGTTAAGGCTGAACAAGGGTCGTTAAGACTGAACAAGGGTCGTTAAGGCTGAACAAGGGTCGTTAAGACTGAACAAGGGTCGTTAAGACTGAACAAGGGTTGTTAAGGCTGAACAAGGGTTGTTAAGGCTGAACAAGGGTCGTTAAGACTGAACAAGGGTCGTTAAGACTGAACAAGGGTCGTTAAGACTGAACAAGGGTCGTTAAGGCTGAACAAGTGTCGTTAAGACTGAACAAGGGTCGTTAAGGCTGAACAAGGGTCGTTAAGACTGAACAAGGGTCGTTAAGGCTGAAATTCAAAGGTTACCCATAAAAGTGATGGCAGAATCAGTATATATACACACTGAGAGTTGTATATTCCTCGAGGTATATACAACCGAAGTATTTCTCACGAGAGGAGTACATCTGCCAGTAATATGCACAGAATTCCCTTTAATTCCGATATTAAGAATTATTCTTGACTGGTGGTGTACAGGCGACATGCAGCTTAAATACCATCGTGTAGTAGACTTTAAACGCAATACTGCAGTCTTACCTGGAGGTTATTCCGAGGATCAACGCCCCCGCGGCCCGGTCCATGGCCAGGCCTCCCGATGGATCAGGGCCTGATCAACTAGGCTGTTACTGCTGGCCGCACGCAGTCCAACGTACGAGCCACAGCCCGGCTGATCCGGCACTGACTTGAGGTATCTGTCCAGCTCTCTCGTGTCATAGTTGGTAAACCTAACAATGCAGCCTTAATGACCCTCGTGTAGTAGACTTGTCTAACCAGGCAACTAACACGTGTAGTATGTATGATTATTACGAGTTATTATTAGCAGTTAATCAAATGGAGTTGACAGTTACAGGTCGTGTACTGCAGTGAAGCTCCACAGCAGTGGTCCAGTACCGTCACATTATTATTATAATCAAAAAGAAGCGCTAAACCACAAGGGCTATACAGCGCAGTACCGTCACAATGGAGTAACAGCTGGGTAGTGACGCTACCTCGGTCACCATGGCAACCATTACCATGATAATTCTGACCTTGTTGTCTTCTCGTTTTCAATGCGATAGTTACATGTGATGTTTCGTGTATTTCTAAGATTACTGTCAATATTTGCATGTCTGTTTGCGATGTATTTTGGGTGCAGAGTTACCTGTGTGTCTGTTGGTGCCTGTGTGTGTTGCTGGGATGGTAATTAGCAATTTAGATACAGTAGTGAAAATAATATATCTGCACCGTTTTACAGTGACTAACATCTGTGTATGACTCACGAAATTATAATAACACGATTGAAAACAAACCATACCACGGGCGGGATTGAACCCGCGGTCAGAGAGTCTCAAAACTCCAGACCGTCTGTAAAAACTTGCATTTGTGGTCACAGTGGTGCCTGTGCTAACCTTCCTATGGTGTAGAAATATACCTAGTTGGATGAATCTTATTGTGGCTAGCTGGTCTAGTGGCTAACGCGACGGGCTGGAGTTTTGAGACTCTATGACCGCGGGTTCTATCCCGCCCGTGGTATGGTTTACATCTGTGTGTGTGTACTCACCTATCTGTGCTTGAAGGGGTCGAGTCTCAGCTCCTGACCCCGCTACTCTACTGGCCTCTATTGGGTTCAGCTGCGGGTTATATGACTAAGATCCGCCTCAGGAAACACTTGTCCTGTTACCTGACAAACCTTACCTGACTTAAATCTCTTGATTTCCTGAGCTCTATCATACCTATTCTTAAAGCTGTGTGGATCATGCCTCTAGCACTTCGACCAGATAGCACATTTTCGTGGGTTCTGAGAGAGAGAGAGAGAGAGAGAGAGAGAGAGAGAGAGAGAGAGAGAGAGAGAGAGAGAGAGAGAGAGAGAGAGAGAGAGAGAGAGAGAGAGAGAGAGAGATTCTTTGTGAACCACTGTCCACTTTCTTCAGTTCATTGTATACAACTACCAGAGGTGCGGAAGATAGCAAATGTAGTCCCAGTCGTTAAGAAAAGTCCCAGGTAGTGATAAACTACAGACCAGCATTACTGACATGCACGTAAGGTTATGGAGAAGATTATCAGGAGAACAGTGGGGCACCTGGGAATTCAATTCAATTCATAGTTTATTCTCTATAAACATTACAATGTTGAATTTACAGAATTTGGTTGTTGTGTGGTTTACATGTAGTTAAATAATGATTACAGAGTGTACCACTAGAACACCTAGCATGGCTAGGTATTACAGAGTGTACCACTAGAACACCTAGCATGGCTAGGCATTACAGAGTGTACCACTAGAACACCTAGCATGGCTAGGCATTACAGAGTGTACCACTAGAACACCTAGCATGGCTAGGTATTACAGAGTGTACCACTAGAACACCTAGCATGGCTAGGCATTTCGGGCAGACTTAGTTTAATTCTTTATTTTAAAATATTACAAATTATGAGGTAAGTTGGTATTATGGCTAAGTGACTAAATGCTAGTTTGTGAGTTTAGCAATGTGAATGCTTTTGTTTTGGCACAGTACATAGTTTCAGTATTGGAGTATCACAGGATTCATTATTTTAAGATTGAGATTAATATTTCTGTTTATGGTCAAATGGGTGAGTGAGTGTAAGTGTGAACCACCAGGTGGTATTCGTGTAGTTAGTTGACGGGGTGTATCAGGGAGATAAGATGTTTTCTAATGGTAGTTTTGAAGGTGATGAATGTGTCTGCAGTTCTAGAGTTCTCAGGTAGGGTGTTCCAGATTTTAGGGCCTTTGACATACATTGAATTTTTGTAAGGTTAGGGAAGGAATGTGTTCCTAAACAATAACCAGCACTCTTAATGATGGTAAATCACAAACCTACTATGGATCTATACCACAAGGTAACAATAGGTACACAGTGACAAAGCTCTGCACAATGAATTATCACTTGATAAAACTCTACACAGAGAGAAACATGATACAGCTCAACACAGAGAGAAACGTTGTCCCACTGAAAGCTGGTTGTGTAGTTCGTGTATATATCTTTATCTTCGACAGAGTGGTCGGTATCCTGTTGTCGTCAGTGTATCCTGCCTGTGTTATCAGTGTTGTTTCCTGCCTATGTTGTCAGTGTTGTACCCTGCCTATGTTGTCCGTGTTGTATCCTGCCCGTATTGTGCCCTGCTACTGCACCTGCATGCCCCCCCCCTTCCATCCCTTACGGTTTTATCGCTTCCCCTAATAATAATGTTGCTTACAGGAGGTAGAGGCGTACAAGGACACCCAGCATCGCCGGCAGGAGAAACAAGAGGACGGGGTGGCCACGCCTCTACGTCCTGCCTACGCTCCTTCATCACAAGCGTCCACGACGGCATCCACTGTATCCTACCACGCCCATCCACAGCACCACGCCCATCCACAGCACCACGCCCATCCACAGCACCACGCTCACCCTCAGCACCACAAAGCTACGCTCTCCTCGGCTCCTTGCGTCAGGGAGCGCCCATCGTGGGCATCGAGTCCCGCCACCCCTTCTCTGCCTTTCCAGCCCACGCCGCCCGCGCCCTACGCCCACATGGGGTACTATCCGATGGATATGGGCGTGTCAGATACTGGATTAGTACTGTCTAGAGTGGTGAGGGTGTTGGAGTCGTCTCCACCTCCTTACCTCCTCCTTCCCGACCACCCCAATGTTCCTGTCTCCCCGATGTCATCTAAGAGGCCGCCCCCACCACCGCCCAACACCGCCCACGCCCGCAGACGCACCTCCGAGGTCTCTGACTACCCCAAAGTCTCCAAGTCCCAGTCCAGTTCCAATACAGTGCCCTCAAGGTCCACTGTGCCGCTGGAGACCAACGGTACAGCGCCCTCTACCTCTCCCAGCTGATGATGCCCTACGTCACTGTTGACATCGTCCCGGGAAGCTATGACACTGTCCTAGAAGATATAGGCTTTAAATGGAACCTCACCTAAGACCAAGAATCTAACCCAGGGATGCTGGCTGAGAAGAATCCTGCCCCGGGAGGGGGAGTTTGGACCAGGTGGTCCACTCTTGGTCCAGGGAAGGAAGCGTCTTGCAAGATTTGCAGAGATGTGCCAAAACAGCTCCTCCTTCTAAGTGCAAGGACGCCTTCCATGTTGCTCTTCATATAAATTAAGGAATCTGATAATTGCCTTGTACAATGTACAGTATACGCCCCGCCATGTAATACAATAAATTCCCATTTTTCACATTTTAATGATGTTAGCCTTCTATGAGACGGTGTTTCATTGCAAACAGAAAGGTTCATAATATTGTCTGCTAGTGTATGTTGTGGAACACTCCTCATTGCTGCAACACTGCTATACGGACGCCTATCTTCTCAACGAAAAATTTATTTGGATTATTAACCCCGAGGGTTTATAGGCTAGGATAAAGCAAGAAATCCACGTGGCTTATTATCATATCAAGGCCGTTAAGTTTTGATCCTTCTTACCCTCAATATACGGAAGTAACGAAATAAGACACTGGTACACCATCTAGCCTCGTAACACTAGCAGAGACTACTTACCACTGAGCTAGGTACTCACCATTAACAACGAGGAAAGTCAATACTATCTTCCACACTACTATCATTTATCAATGCTTAAATTTTTATTACAATAGTGTACTATTACACCATGATCACAACTGCCATATGCTTTTGCAAAATCTGTGTATACATCAACAGTGTAGAAAATGAGCTACCTACTGTAAACCCACGCTACCCTGGGGGTGGTTCAGCTGTACGAGTCTCTAAACCCACGCTACCCTGGGGGTGGTTCAGCTGTATGAGTCTCTAAACCCACGCTACCATGGGGGTGGTTCAGCAGTGCGATTCTCTAAACCCACACTGCCCTGGGGGTGGTTCAGCTGTACGATTCTCTAAACCCACACTGCCCTGGGGGTGGTTCAACTGTGAGTCTAAACCCACGCTGCCCTGGGGGTGGTTCAGTTGTATAAGTCTAAACCCACGCTGCCCTGGGGGTGGTTCAGTTGTATAAGTCTAAACCCACGCTGCCCTGGGGGTGGTTCAGTTGTATAAGTCTAAACCCACGCTGCCCTGGGGGTGGTTCAGTTGTATAAGTCTAAACCCACGCTGCCCTGGGGGTGGTTCAGTTGTATAAGTCTAAACCCACGCTGCCCTGGGGGTGGTTCAACTGTGAGTCTAAACCCACGCTGCCCTGGGGGTGGTTCAGTTGTATAAGTCTAAACCCACGCTGCCCTGGGGGTGGTTCAGCTGTATGAGTCTAAACCCACGCTGCCCTGGGGGTGGTTCAGTTGTATAAGTCTAAACCCACGCTGCCCTGGGGGTGGTTCAGCTGTATGAGTCTAAACCCACGCTGCCCTGGGGGTGGTTCAGCTGTATATGTGGTTTCTAGCCCCACAAGGGAGGTTACCTGATGCTAGTGAGGGGCTCTTGATCTAGGGAATTTGATCTGTGCTCAAGTTCCCTGAATTGAGCCTGAATACCTTCCATCTTCCCCCCACATGCGCTGTATAATCCTACGGGTTTAGTGCTCCCCATGATTACAATATCGTGTGGTTACTAATCTTACCCCTCAAAACTCCTTCAGACAATATGGAACATAAGTGGTATAGGTCTATAGCTTTTTGTTGTAACTACCTTTCTGCCACATTTGTGAAGAATAAATCAACATTATAAGTAACAGAGGCCTAGTGATAAAAATATTTAAACTCTGGAAAGAGTTTTAGAATTAATATTTCATGAGCTTTTAATATAATTACTAGACATTATTATGTGACATAAATAAACACAGGAACTCAATACAAAGGTCACTTTATCTGACGAGTTGTGTGCATTACTGGGTTTCAAGACTGTCTACTACACGAGGGTTGTTAATTAAGGCTGCGTGTCGCCTCCTCACAATCAAAGAATAGCATCAAAAATAGTGATTAAACTGTGTATATACACTGGGATATATACATCGCGGTGTATATCCTTTAACTTACTGGGTTATCCCAGAAAACAATATACATGAATGGTATATAATAGAGAATTAAGACACATGTTCAACATCTTGGTGTCTTTATTTGACGTTCTGCTATCCAGTGATTTGATGAATATATATTCAAGAATATAATGTGAAGACAGTAGAATTATATATACAAAAGACGAGGTAATCAATCCCTCAACCTTGAAGAGCACCGTAGTCTTCAAGAATATTCAAGACTCTTCTTGAAGAATCCTGAAGATTCCACTTGAAGGATCCTGAAGATTCCACTTGAAGGATCCTGAAGATTCCACTTG